>NW_016910280.1:212342-240774 GCF_001483705.2 Eufriesea mexicana
TCTGGATTAGCTGCTTCTCGGCGCCGACGATTCCAAGTAGGCGCTTGTGCAATGATTTTTACTTTAATTATACTCCTCGTCTCGTTCTTTCCAACCCGATGGCAAAGAATTCTCGATTTTAATGCAACCATTAAGTAATTATTTTTTACATCCGTTTGTATTCCGCTGGCAGTCGCTACACGGTTCCAGCCGAGATCCCGCGCCAATGGAATTCATCTAGATACGAAGTTGTTTATTTCCAACTACCGGCAAAGTTTTCGAATAACGAGTTGTCCTTATTCGTACGTTTAATTGAACGAAAGACTTACTTTCGCCCGTCGATTTCCGTCAGTTACACAAGCGCTTTTTTACCCCCTCGAGACGCTCTCCATGGAAGCTTCCGCAGCCGCGTCGTAACTGTCGTAATTTTTCGAATTGCTATTTTAATTAAGCGAAACGTATGTTTATTCGCGCTCGTAACTTTCGTTAACGAGCTGTGACTTTCCGGGCGTGAAAACCGCTGCCACTAAACGATTATCATTTCAGTTTCATTCGTTTCCAACGATCGACGGGAGATCGCTGCTCGTGGAATTTCTAACGATGTCAAAAAGAAAATTCCAATTTCGCTTTAATCTACCACCTCGGAACTTCTCGGAGGGAAGTAGAGGGAAGTAGAGGGAACGTCTAAATCTTGGCGATAATTGCGGAGATTCATCGGGAGAAGTTCCTTATACCGTTCATCGATGCTTTCGAGCCGTGATACTAAGTAATTAACAGGCGTATTACCCAGGGTATACGAGGTGTTGCAACCCCCTATAATACTCCTCCACTCTCCCTCCCTTGCTCTTTGGATAACCGAACGAGAGACCCATTGACTTCGTTCATTGATTTTACGTCAATCTGTAGAGAGCACCGTTGCGGGGTCTCCGTGATGCATTTACCATACGCGATAAGGGCGGTGCGGGATGGGTTAGGGACCGCTCGACACACCCCATGAAAGGGAAATAGAATAGAAATGACCCCCCACGGGAGTCGCATTAGGGACACATGGCCAGGCGACAAAGCCCGATTTTCTGCCAACCCTCCAGGATCTTAGGCATGTATACGGTTACATAACGTTACGTGCTTGTTACCCCAGGATCGGAGGGGCTGGAACCGAGGGTTGGAATATACACGCGTTGCCACCCCTCGAGGGTAGAAGCGCCATTTTGTATGTTCAGGATGAACGCCGGACGGACATTTTTCTATTCAGGATTTCGGCCCTCGTGGTCGTCGGTGTGGACATTATCGAAGTCAAGATCTCTCGAAATATTTCTGCTCCTGCCGGAACCGTGTAACCGTCGTTACGTAGTTTCGAATATTTCGATAAGATCGCAGGAATACTCGAGCGTTTTGGCACGGTTGAAGAACATTCTTACGACTGTCCTCGTATCCGAACGCGTTAACGATCGTCGGTTAGGCGAGGCTGGTGCGACTTCTCCGAATTGTCCGAGATGATCCCGGAGGATTCACTTTCACGACTCGAAGTGGTGAAACGACAGGACTGATCGTGGCAAATGGACTCGACGGAGCGTACCATGTAAACCGGAAGATTTGTCGATCCATATCGCGGGCCCTATGGACACCTGTTGTGTCACCAAGGATAGTTTTAGTTTCGCGTTATCGCGACCGGTTGAGTGAGTTTTCGTGTAAACTCGACATATCAGCTCCGGCGGGGGTGAAGCGAGGCAGGAGGAGACAAAGGTTAATTTGGTACGAGCTGTAATCCGTCTCATCCGTCGGATAGAGCAGCAGGACCCCAGGACGGATGACAGGAGCTCGGATTAGTGCCTTGTTCCGTCAAGGATTATATCGAGCGCGAAAAAAGATTAATCGACATTTCTACTCTAGCAGGCTGCCACGTACTTTTAATGAAGTCACCCCCGGGACCGTTTCGCGTTCGTGTAAAACGCAAGGAAATCGCGTCGGTGTTTACCAACAGAGACGATCACTCGACTCTATCGTCCGATGTATCGTCAGGGTGAACGTCGATCACGCCTTTCCTCCTGCTTTTTTCCTTTCTTTTTCCATTCACCGATTAAACGGGCCGTGTCCGTGGGTAATTTATCGCGCAATTTAAATAAATGCTCGATTCGATTGGGAGCGAAACGAGAGGCGGAAGTATTTAGGTTGGCCAAAAATTCTTCAATTCCCCGCGGGCAATTATTCAATGAAAAAATCCCATTTTTGCGCGACGTTATCGTGCGTTGCAGGAAGACGAGCACCTAAAGTATGAAATTTGGAAAATGGTCGTCTTCCGCCGGACTTCAATTAACGAGGTACAGTGTGCCGCCGCCGTCACCGCCGCCGCCTCCACGATTTGCCTCGCCACGGGGTGGAAACGTGCCCTGGATCGCGATGTTACCATTGTTCGTCACGGTAACATTACGATACGCGTGTAACCATATTGCGGGACTGGGAAGTCGAGACTGGCGTGTTCGTCTCGTCGTTAATATAATGGCGAAAATGGTGAAACGGTCCGACATCACGTAGAGGTAATTCGGCACGCGTACACTCGTCTATCAAATTGATTTCCACACTCTGCGTCCTTACCGGGCACGTTTATTTCGTCACGTTTACTGGACGCTGGGTAATGCAACATCGTTGGCAAATAACGAGAACATTGACAATTTTTTCCACCCCCGACGAAGATGAAAGATGTTTTCATCATCCTCGCCTATCGACCTGTGCCATTGCGATCGAATTTTTAAAGATGGAGATGGAAAAATTCTACAGAAAATTTATTTCGTCTAGAACTAGTCTTTAGGTGTATTTACCCACTCAGAGTCAGAAAGATTACGTTAGATGGGATTCACTGATTCGTGGTAAATATGTACTCGTCTGTTTGCACAGGCCATTTCAGAACGGATCATTGACAAGGTGTATTTTGCTTTGCAGATGTTGCGGATAAGTGGCCGACGAGATGAGGAACGGTAGCCAGAAGATAAAACTCGGGCACAGGACGTGACGGATGACTTTTGGAGCATTCGAAAACCGAGGAAGATCCAGAAAAGTAAGTCCGCAACCATCGCAGCAGTTTGATGGCCCTGCTTCCGGAACCCCTCTAATTTGACCAACGTTAGAGTCAATTGGAGGCGAAATTATAGGTGCTGGATGGGAAAAAAGGGAAAATGAGGATTATTAGTCGCAGACAAGTCTGTAAACAAACGATAACGATGTCGTATCTCGATAATGGCGGGACGCGTTGAGAACCGACGAGCTTCCGTATACGTAACATGGCGCGTTTTAAAAACTCGCGCGTCGCGTAATTATTTTAAACGAACTCGCGATTGTTTGACTGTCCGAAATTTTAATAACTTCGCGTGCCGAATTAAACGAACGCACGCGGAGTTGCCGGCAACGATTTAACGGGTCAGAGGCGTGCAGAATGGGGTGCGATGGTGGAACGGTTGAAAATGTATCTAGATAAAGGCGGGCAGATTTAAGAGTCGATCGAAATCTTATCGGCGGTGACGATCATAGACGCTGTGGGTCACACTCGAGTTGGCTGTTTAATTTATCGGGCGTGACGATAATAACGGGCACGGGTTCCGAGGCTGCGGACGTACGACGTGGATGATGACGATGACGATAATAATAACGGTGGCGTAGTAATAAAGAGCCGGTGGAGGGGTCACTCTTCGCGATTCGAATCCGGCGTGTGGTATTCCAAAGGTCTACTTAGCATTCGGTGTCACGTAGAGCCCACGGTTTAATACATCAAAAACTCGGGAATCCATCGTCTACCCTCTCGGTCCTCCTTACCGTCGCGACACCCCCAGGGGGTTTCACGGTATTCATTTGTTCAAACTCGCAACCCTCTCGAGGACTGTGCGTGCCTTTTGTTTTGGCCGACACGAATTCTGATTGGATCGTTCGCCGGGTACTGCCGGCCATGGCAGCCTTTTCCCGGGCTAGGGTTATCGGGCCAATAGTCTCCTCGAGGGCGTTCCTGGGCGGGGATTCAAACGCGTCCTACATCTGTCGCTGTTGTCATCATTATTATTATTATCATCGTGGCTCGTTGGACGTACACCTTTATGAGTTTCCGGCCGAACCCGCAACGTCGGTAAGGAGATTACTGCATGCAGTTTCCCGGTTTACCCGACAGATGGCGCCAGCTACACGTCTGCCGGAGCCCGGGTTAAGAGGCGCATTTATAACGTCAGTAACGAATTATTAATTTCTTTCGGAAGGTAAATTAAACTTGTTCGAGGTAACAGATCGTTATGCTCGGAGTGTAAGATCATTCTAGAACATGACAAAAAATGGTAATTTATTCGGACATAGTACGGTCTACACTTGATGGAACTTTTTCATACATGCATATGCGCATTAATTATGGAACGTGTAATTATTAAATATCGCGAAACGATGATCGAATCTTTACTAAGATACGGTTATATTTCGTTACAGATGACGCTCTTGTGATCGATTAATCAGCGATAAATAAATATCTATTCGATGGATATTCTCACGTTGCCTGTTTCACGGTTGTCAAAAAAGTTGCTACCACTTCGCCATCTATGTATCTCTTAGTTATTATAAAATGCCGGTGGACGGGGGTACGTCGGTGTTTTACACCGGTTAAAATTACGAGCAATTAGCGGGACCTGTCGGTTTTTTTCTGTCTGTATCGTGCGGAAGTATCGAGTGAGCAAATTCGAGTGCGTTTCGCGAGTACCGAAGTGGTTGAAAGTTCGTGGAAATGCAATTTTCGTCGAACGTCGCGATCGTTGTTCCGTTGACTGGCATATTTTTAAAAAGTGGAGAGGAACAACACGGGCTCGTTGAATGACGTTAATCGCTTTTACTGTTCTCGCACGGATCGTTTAATGGCATCTAATTTCACGTGACCCGAGTATTCGGTGGAGTTTACAGCGTCGTAATTTATCGACGTCGAGGCTTCGATCTGCTGCCTGTTGATCGTGGGAGCCCGGTGTTCTTAACGGGTAAGTGAATTTCGCATATACATACACGCGTCGTCGCCGGGCAAAGAAAACGCCACGACAGAGAGCGTAGCCAAGTGAACTTCGGCACGATTCATCCTGTCAAAGGTCAGAGGTTTTAATATCCTGTGCCGGACACCCACTTGGCAGCGATAATTCGAATTAATAAGCGCAAATTGCCGAGCCGTGGCTAATACAGGCGCATTTCGGGACTAACTCGCTGCCGAGCCTAGGGATATTTTAACCTCAACGAAATGGATTCTCGGAACATATCGAAACGACCGATCGTGACGGACAGCTTCCGTGCTGCTCGGAACGGTGCGTTCAGAAATTAATGCTTGCAGATCGGCCATATTGAAATCAGACGTATCGCATATCGATTCGTCTTCGAAATTCCATTCGACGCGTAATTACATCGATACGTCGATTACACGTGTGCGCATGCGCAGGCAAATACGTCGCAGTATGTATACCTATATACTGCGTAGATACTTTTCATTCCCGAATCTCGCGTTTAACCTTATATACCCGAACCTTATTTAACATCGATATTCCCTCGATAATATTCGGCGCTGGGCAGCTAACCTACGAAACGGGACGCGTTTTCGTCGTTAATAATCGATACAGTTCGCTCGCCAAGAGTGCCAATATTTTTCACAACGGACTTTTAATTGTCCGGAGCTTGCCGCGGTATATTGCGTTGCATTGTGCACCGTTGAAAGAAAGCGTGTCGCGTGGCCGAATCGAAATTAATATTTTCTATTTTCGCGGACAATATCCCATTCTGTGTGTCCGGGCGCATTCGCTCATTGTTTCGTGTGTGGACGCACAAGCGTCGATACAAGGCACCGGCGGATACGCGTATACGGAACAAGCGACGAGCGCGAGGGAGAGAGGGCGTTAGGCGGCGTGGGAGCCAGACAGAGACGGAAAAGTGTAAAACGCGGCAGTAGTGGTGGCGGTAGAGAGGTTAAAACGAAAAAGGGAAAAACGACACTTGTAGAGGCGCGTCCATACTTTTGTATCTCATTGCGGGTCCGGCGTACAAATGACACTCATTTGTACCGATAGGGATCGTTGCTCGTCTTGCAAAAAGCGCGAGGCTTAATGACCGAGATGCGCCTATGCGATATCTCGTCACAGATCCGTCAGCGATATCGAGCGCGGCTCAACAATGCGTCCGTCGGAATTAAAAATGTATTATGCAAGCTGTCGTTCGGCTTGTGTTCCGTTTAATCGACTCGATCCTCGTTACAATGCGAAACTGGAAAGCGCTCCACTCCAACGCTTCACCGTTCTTGCCCCCTTACCTTTTTTACCTATCCTTTCTTCCGCACTTTTCACCGTTAGGACATTTTTTCTTTTCTCTTTCCTTTCTTTCCTTCTTCCTTTTTTTTTATCAACATGGCCATATGAAAATCGTGAATGGTAAATCGCACGGGGGCGACAAAAAACGGGGAATCGAAATAAACGTACGCGTGTTTAAGTTTAATTGAAATAAACGTAGAAAATGGCAAACTGCGTCGAATAACGGTGGACGAATAGAAATGGAAATGGCGGATTATAATATCGAGAAAACGAAGCTTTCGAATTTATTCCGTTAAATGGAGAATCGAAATAAGGGTAACGCGATATTGCACGATCGAAGGGTTCACGTGGAAATCGATGTTTAGCAATTTTTTCGAGTTTTCGAGTAATGGAATTCTGATGGAGCAGGTAAGATTTATGCGAAATTCACCGGCCCCATAAAAACGAATGAAAATAAAGCAAAATGAAGTAAAAATCCGAGGTAGAGGCAACGCGAATACTCGGTTCGAAAAACGAGGGAAAAATCGGTTCTCGTTAAGCAAGTGCACCCTAATTGTTTGACACGCAGACTCGGTTAGGGGAAAGATTAGCCGGGTCAATTATCGGATAGCGTTTTCCTTCGAATCGGGTCTAGTATCGAGCGATTTAGCGGTTCGCGTTGGGCCAGAGGTGATGATGCAAGCTGAAGACGATAATTAGCAGGATAATGCGAATGATGGTGTAGAACGCCGGCCGGGTTAATTATATGTTCGCCGATACATCGTGCCACGCACCTCCGCGTATTATCCGATTTATCGCCGGCGGACGTTTAGACGGATGCACGTCGTTGTGCACGCGGCATAATGCGTGCAGTTGCGAGCTTACAACTCGCGATACTCTCCTCCTGCATCCCCGAGTGCGATTCTCTCGGAGAAACGTCGTTATTCGACATTTCCTTACGACCGGTCGGATAAATCCTTATAAATCCTCGCGATAATTACGTTTCTTCGTCGGAAGAAAGCGGTGGTACGTTTGTAAACCCGAGCACGAGGTACGCAAGAGCGCTCACTGGTAAATAAATCCGAGGGATAATTCGCCGGTTGCGATTCGCTCGATCATTCGGCTCCGTTTCATGAAACGAAGTAAATTAGTCTCGATCGTGCTACGGGCTGTATAATCCGGCGGAGAATCAAACGGTCTCGTTAAAATTCTAACACGTTCCCGTTACCGAATCAGCGTATTAAACGTTTCAAGCTTCACGCACACGTGAGCCCCGTTGCTCGTTCGAACAGCGCGCTTTTACCCAAGCTGCCTTGCTCGTCTCTTTGCTCCACGGAGCTGTTCGGAGCTCCTCTTTGCTTCGGGACCGTTAGCGTGATTTTCCGAGTTGTCGCTTTGACCGGCGAAAAATCGCGGCGAGGAAGCGAAAGGCGGAAAAGGAGACGAGCCGGGAGGCGAAAGAGGAGCGGGACAGGGGGCGGGGAGGAAGAGGGACACGGGTGTAAAAGAGAAAAGGGGTGAGCGAGGGGCGGATGGAGAAAAAGAAAAGGCAGAAACGTCGCGGCGTGGCGGAGGAAGTTGAAAAATGTCAGCCGGTAAATTGGAAGTACGACGGGTCGAGTACGGCAGCCCCGACGTCAAATAAACATGCCAGGACGAGCAATTTCGAATATTAGAAGGTCCCGCAGGGTAGGTGCATCCTGCGTCAGGGCGCGTGAGCTACGGTGATGATGTTTGACCGCAGGACGCATCACGGACTCACTTGCATGGCCGATGCAATTGCATATGCCGACCGCAAAGTAAATGGGCACTGGCTGGTGGGAATTAAGGATTCTCGCCGGAGAAATCGAGTGTGCCGCGCGCCGCGGTTCGATCAGCTCGCGCGGCTACGAAACACACCGCGTCGATTTTCCACGGTTCTTGGAAACGATTTGAGCAAACAGCGCAAGGCGCTTCGTTTAACGCCGCTGTTACGAGACGACGGCGGGTTGACGAAATCCTCGGTTATTCCCGCGGTTTTGCGGTGCACGATTTAATGGCGCGTCTTTAAAGGACATTCTTCGACGCGCTGCCACTTTTGCGCTAATAACCGGCAGTTACGTGACTCGGGTAAGACTCGCGGAGGCGTGATCGGATCGTAAATGGAACATCTGGCATTGTTTCCAGGCGCATAGGATGTTTCTAACCGCATAGGACACCTCGCGTCGATTATGCAACATCGGTCACATTCGGTTGCGTCAGGCGTGCATTTTTCTTCTCGAAATAGAAGAATTACCAAAGTATTATCGAATTACCCCCCGCCCCCCATTCGCGTGTCGGTGATGTAACCACGTCCCGAACGACGAAACGGAGCTCTCGGGTAATTTGCGACGGGGTCGGTGGAAAAGGCGAAAATCTCGCAGGTTAAACTGGAGCGACGCTAAATTTAAATAATCTTCAGACGTCGATACGGCAGGGGTGGCGCACCCTATAATCTCGGCCACGTGCAATAGCGACGAGCCGAGGGGAAAAATGGCCGGAGAGCGAAACGGTCGAGGGAACCAGTCGATAGCGGCGACCGGCGCGATAAGTATCTAATAGCAATGTACCTACGAGCTTGTAATAACGTCGCACAATGGCCCGGTGTAACACGATTGATCGCGAAAAATTGATTCGCCCTTACCTGCCACGGATCCACGGGGCAACGCGAAAGTCTCGTTTCCCGCGACCCTCGAAGCCAGGCTTCCAGGGAATCGAGCGGCACTCGCGAGTGCAATTCGCCAAATCTAATTTGCATGCGATCGAACGCACAAGCCACTTAAGCCGGAGTTCCTCCGTGGAAACTTTCCGCAGGGGAAAAAAGTCCTCGCGACGACTGCATTTCGCGTTCAGTTGGATCGGGTGCCGTTATAACGCCGGCACTCCGCCATTTCGATTATTTCGTTCTGCCGTTCGCTGGATACGCGTTCGATCCATTTGCACGCTCGCTAGCTTCGCGTGTTTTCCAACGAACCGACTTCGAGTACAATCTCCGCGGAGTCTTTTTAAGCTGAGATTGGATTATTCGTCTTTCGATTTTAGCGTTGCTCGTTGCCGATTAAAAGGGATATGTATTTCGACGTGACGTAGTCGAGGAGGGAAAGAAGAGACGTTGCGTTTCGGAAACTTGCACGGGTTCCGTGTGATCCCACGATCGAAGAGACAGATAGTTTGGGTAGGTAATACGTAGCGATTCTCGATCGAGCGTAGATCTCGCGAGTGGACGGACAATACTTGTTACGGGAAGAGAGAAGGCCCGGTGATTCGTTTAAATTATAACGCCTAACATTGTCGAGGCTGGCGAGCAAACACGAGGGCGCAGGGATCATGCCGATAGTATCGATAAATTCAAAGAAGAGAGGGTCGAAGCGTTCGAAATGCCAGATCCATTTCGCGCCAGCTCGATCTTCCCGGAGGGCAGCAGTGCCGTAGGACGTTGCTAGTTAGAGGGGAAGCGTTTGTCTCGTCCTTTTTCCCCGGCTTTTACCTCTTTCTCTCGCTTTCGGCCGGGCAACGATTGCTCGTACCATTTCCACGATGAAACAGCCGATGGAGGCCATAGAAGGGGGCATGTAACGCGTCGACGACGTCTCGACGATGACTGGTGCATCCTGCTCGAGACGCGGACGAGAGACGCGTGATTCTGAGAAAAGGCCAGGTCTGCCTTGGGCCGTCCGATAGAGTCATCACGTGTCGGCGCTAGGATAGTGCTTTTATTGTAACATATCGAACGTGGATACCAGTTGGGGGCCAGCTTCGCAGGAGAGAGGGTTCCGGGCACGTTCTTTCAGGCCAGCAGCAGCCACGAGGAGAAACGAATTGCGGGGCTAGTTGTCCTGTATCGCAGCGGGATGTCTGAATGCACGGTGTATGATTGATCTGACACGTAGTCGGGGCACCGTGGCCTGGTCGCACGTACCTGGTACTTGGATTCGTTCGCCAACCCCTGTCTGGATCCTTCCTATCTCGTTCTATCTTTCTTCGCGGAGCGTTTGTCGATATTGCGAACTCGCCTCGTGACGCGACGCTGTAATGGAAATCCGAAGGATCTCGCTAACGATCTCGCCGCTCGTGGGTTCGCGTGCATCCAGGATAATTAGTCCTTCGGGGAATCGTTTCGTGGATTTCCACGGTTGTCGCTGATCGCTCGATAACGTTGATAGTCCAAAATTGGTTTCATCCTACATTAATGGCACCTTTTCAGAAGAGCTTCAATTATCCCCGCTCGTTTCGCTTATCCCCCTCTCTCTCTCTCTCTCTCTCTCCGAGCGGAGTCCGCGCACGCGGTGCCGGGACAAAAACGCGAGCCGAGAACGTGAGACGTGTTAATTAGAAAAATGACGAAACGAACCGCGACACACGGTGTTCTCGCTAACGCGAGAGCACGGCCCTCGCGCGAGCAAATGCATTATCGTAAGTACGAGATTGCGTGTTTCAATTATGAGCAGGCTCGCTCCGAGGTATATTGGGACTGCTTGCATCCTTCTCTACCCGTTGTCTTCTTGGTCCATACGGGGAGAATCGCTTCATCATAATCGGTCATCCAACGTTTTTCTACGGAGCATACCCCCCGCTGTCTCTACGCCCGGATATCTTAGCATCGAAATGCCGCGCTGACAGGCAAAGAATTTGATATCGTGATTAGCTCGTTACGGTATTGTGCGTTAACGCGCCTTGCCACGAACCCTGGACCCCTGGCCGATTGTTATTTCACTGGAAACGCGGCCTTATTTCACTAGAGTCGGACTGTAGGCTTCGATCCGTTGTCGAAGATGCGGAGTAATTGATTTCGGACACCGCATGCAAATAGCACTGGGACTAAAGCGACGGTTCATAGGCTGCGTAAATGTTTAATTGGATCCTGTACATCGGGTTCGTCGAGGGAAAATAATCCCTACATTATATTGTAAGGGGAGGAGAAGGATTCTGCTTTCTTCATCTGCATGATATTTGTTGGAATGCACGTACGATTATTAAATACACCGTATCAGAATTGAAGGAATACGTATATTTCTTGTCAATCGTGTACATACACAACACACTAAGTAGATTACATAAAATTGGGATACATAATCGAGGAAAAGTATGTAAAAAGAAAAAGAGGAACTTGTATCAGAGACGTATTAACCGTGGATGCTCTCCCGCTTGACTGACTGACGATTGCCCTTTGTCCAGACTAGGCTAGTCTACACGCAACACACATCTGTTCATCTGCCAAATTCAAATCGTAAATTCAACAATATTCACACGCTGTTCTCGTCTCTAACGTAAAATTTTCGCGGTCCTCTAGCTGCCATTTTAAAGCTGGGCCCTCTTTGTTAATCCGCCGCGCAGATCAAGCGGATCGCCGCTTCGATTTTGGACTCTGATTATTACTGCTACGTGCTATCGATAACCGGAGCTCGCATACTCTTACATACTCTTGCAATATGGTCAAAACGCATTCGGGGGACCCACGATTCTTCGAAAGGGAGGGATCCACTGATCTATTTGGTTAGTAAAATCCGTCGTAATCCGTAATGGAAAAAAGTTACGTGGAATTTTGCGTGTAAGAAGGCTCGGATTATAATACTCATTCGATAAAGGTCAGTGTTGAAGACGTATACGCCTTGTTTGTGAAAAGAGCCGTGAAGAAGTTTCTTGGCAAGACTATCGGGTAGATCTGTCGGCGAGATTCGCGGAGTATTCGAAGGTGTTACTAGAACTCAAACTCGGCACTCTTCTATTTGCCGTTCGAGTCCTTTCGACAGGGGTGCAGCACCCCCGTTGCTCAACCATGGCCTCATTACCAAAGCAAATATTTTATAGACGAGCCCTCGGTGACTCGTGGAGCAAGAACCCGAAGGAGACGAGATGCTGCCGGAATCGATGTAAAAAAAGGCCTGGAATAAAGCGCGAGTTCCTTTTTCCTGTCTTCCAATCTCTGTCCTCGACCAACCCCCTTCGACTCCGTTCCGTAGGCGGCGGAACGGCGACGGTCGAAGGAATAAAAAGGAATCCCTTTTCACTGCCTCTCCCGATTTACTTTTCAACTCGCTTGTTTTATATCCACTGTCGAGCAGAGCCCTCCTTGCCCTCTTCGGTCCTCGATATTCCGAGGTGAAACGATCGGCGTTAAAAATTAGATAGGTCGCGGCCTCTCTTCGCCCCCTTCGTCCCCGTTTCCGTGCTTGCCGCGACTCGGGTGAAAGATGGAAACGAGAACCGCGGGGGGCAACTTCTTTTTCTTCCCCTCGTGGACGTCTGCATAGAGAGAATTGGATGATATTATTACGACGAACGTAGGGTCTTTTATTTAAATCTTTCGCCCGAAATCTTTTGCTCAAATCTCGGGGTGGTTTCGATCGAAACTCGAACCCTTCAACCGCGTTATTTCGCAGCAATTCCAAAATTCCTCGCCCGTCCAAATTCTTGACGACCATGGCGGTATGTATTCGGAGAGCGGAGAGCCGAGAGAGACCACCCTATTCGTCGTCGCGATGCAGGAGCTTCTCGATCGTCAATTTCTATAATACGCTTAAATTGATCCTTTAGGCAACGGTGGCGTTGGCGCAGTGTATCCTTTGGTACTCGATTGAATCGTCAATTTGTCTAGCATTATCCGGAACGTAAGGAAAGGATGGGGGTCGAGCGTAGAGGGGTGACGGACTAAGGAAAGCAGGGATGGGTGGGGGCAAAGGCGGACCTAGCGTCTCCAAAGGATTTCGTGTATTTAGGATAACAAGCTGCTCCGCCCCTGAATTGGTATGCAGAGACCCACGAGTAACTCCTTTATATTGACATATCGTGGAACGTGATCCAAATACATGCGACATTATACCGAATTGCGAACAAAGCTGGTGCCGCTGCAGCGGCAGCAGCCTCGTCAAATTGTCCATGAATAGAAAACAAATCGTCCGTAAGGCAAATTCGCGTTCCCTCGGAAACGACGTAGCCCCGTAACGTATGAATCGATTACGAATGCGAGTCGACTATTTCGCCACCGTTTTCCACCGTTTTCCACCGCGTACGTAGACCCCAAGGCAGAAATCGGTCGAGACGATTCGTCGATGAGGAGGATCCCTTTTCGATGCTCGTTGTTTCGTTTCCTTCGTATTTTCGTCGCACTTTCCCTGGGTAATTAAGAAAACTACGATAAGATCGAGCCGATCGAACGAAGCACTGACTCTATTTACCGGCGATCCGTCGCCATTGCGACAAGCGCTGTCGAAGGGGGTAAAATTGGAAACGCCAGTGCCGGTTAACTGACACCGATGGGTCACGAGAGCGGAGTGAAAAAAAATAATAAAAGGAAATGAAGGTCCTTTCCGCGATCGCACCGGCCAAATAACAAAGTAACCGAAGATGGATATCCGTTTCAAATATTCACGCCCTTTTCGCGCCGCGGCGTGAAATTGATGCGTTTAGGAACCCCTTTACTGGTAGGCGGACAGTTACGCCGGCATAAATATTGCCAAGAGCCCTGCTGACCACATGGCACAGATACGGCCCTGAATAATGTGCGTGCCTGCGTACCGCGTGTCCGCAGGCTAACCGAAAGATTTAACGTAGTCGAAACCAGGGAAACCTCGAGTAGGCCTCGCGGAGAAAAATCGAATCGGAGAGTAACCACCACTCGGTGCGGTTGCCACGAATAGAAGCCACGGTTGGCAAACGAAGCCACGCTTTTCGTCCACCCTCCGCGTCGAGCGGCCGCGAGAATTTAAAAGACAATGGCGAGATAGCGCGCGGACGCGACGCGAGCAAAATCTGTACGCGCCGCGTGTGTGTTTACCGCGCCACGGTTACATCGGCTTTGCGAGGTAGGAAGCGGTATTTGTTCAGGCATCCCGGTAGGAAATTCAAGGCGACTAAGAGATTATTCGCGGCACCCGTTGCGTGAATATATAATAGCGTGGCGTGTTTATGTATCCAGCTATGACAGGCACTTCCGTTTCCGTCGAGCGCTCTTGACTTCGTTCCGTTTCTGACCGCGTAAATGTGTTTACACCGCGCTGTCGTCTGTCACTGGTCCCTCCGCCAGGAACGTTGTCGGCATTTGTTATCGAGAAAAATTTACATTTTCCGCTTTTCCCGCTCTCCGTTTCCCCGTTTTCCCCTTTTCCCGATCTCCTCGTACGCTCCTGCTGCGTCTCCGATCTCGCGAACTCGATCGATCGGAATCGAAGACGAACGCAGTTCCATCAGGGATGCATAGATCGGATGCATAGGTCGCGAATGACGACGCGAGGGACTCTGCGCTGAAAAGAGCGATCAGCAATTAGCGTGCCGCGAGACGCGTCGTGGTTATTAATTCGAATATAATTTCTGCAATTATTTTCAAGCTGCCGTCCGTTATAGAGCATCATTTATTTTTCGTTTTCCTCTTACGGCTCGTCCTTCCGGCCATTTTCTTCACCAATTTATCAGCTTCTCCCTGCCTCTCGCGTCCATTAACTTAATTAATTTTTCTCCCGTGTTTCTACGCTTTACACCGCGAAAGCCGGGTGCGGAGAAGTGTCAAATTAACGAACGCGTTCTGAAAAATGGAAGGCCCCGTCGTGACTCCCGGGTGTTGATTGTTTCGTACACGGATACTCGCGGGTACGCGCGCGCGCGCGAGCGCTCACGGGGCGAATGCCAACGGTTTGTACGCCGCTAATCGCCATCTGTTCCGCCAAGTGACTCGACACATTGCAATATCGTTAATTATTCAAATTCGCGTTGTAACGCCATGCTTGGTAGATGTTCGGTAATCTTATCGACGCCGTGCTACCTTTGTACACGTGCATCTACTTCACACCTCATTATCAATCCTTAATTGAATTTCGCTAAATAAGTTCCGTTAACCCGCTGATATCTCCAACATCACCCTCTCTCGAATCTCAACCTACTTGCTCGTTATTTTATCGCCATGATCCCGCGGTGCGAGCACGTCCTTCCTTCGATACGAAGTTACCTCGTAGGGCGGCCGGAAAAAAGCCGGAAAAGAGGAAGAAATCGCTGAGAAATCATTGAAAAATTCATGAAGAGGCAACGAGTACGGCCGCGCGCGTTGAACGAGCAACGAACGAGCGTTGAACGAGCGTTGAACGAGCGTCGGACGAACGTTGAACGAACGTGAACGATGAACGAGCGGACACGGCGAGAGAGAGATAAAGGTAGATAGATAGAGAGAGAGAGAGAGAGAGAGAGAGAATTCGTCACGCGGAAGAAGTTGGAATTACACGGTACCTATACTGGAACGTGAATTCTTACGTTACACCAGCAGGGGTAATTAACCCCGCGAGTAATTTGCAGCCAGTGGTGCCGCGCACGAGCTCGAAGCGGTGGCGGTGTGGATCGTAACTAAAAGTGGCCAACAGCAACGACAGGAACCGCGGCAGCAGCAGCGGGAGAGACAAGAGTTCTGGCACTCTGTGGCCGCGCGTATGGTACCTATATCATTGGCTCGGGCTGGGCGGAGTACGGCGTGAAGTTGGCGCCGCCAGCGATAGATACCGCTAATTATCGATCGTAAATAACGTCGCGGGGCGCACGGCAGCCCGATCCTATCGGTCCTTCGGCCGGCTTCACCCCCCCAAGTTCCGCAGTCTTTCGATGATATAGGTGCGCTGTGCGAGTCGCCTCTAAAACGGGGTTGGCCGAACCTCGAGGAACAGGTCCCTCTGACTCTCTAACGGCGTTGCTCGGGTGTGCAGTCGCTCTCAGGGTGGCTTGGATATATTACAAGCGGTGCTCGTGCACGGTTATTACAACTTGTACGCGGTTATAATTGCGGACAAGAGGCCCACCGGCTCGCAACGTGTGATTTGTGCTGCCGCAGCAAGCAAAACGGCTACCTGGCACGGTTCTACGTGGTGCCGCGACACGCATACATGCTCGCCAGAGAACCCCGTGGAACGTTCCCGTATCGATTCTCATTCCGATAGCGGTGGCCTCCTTTTCAGAGAAAATCGGACCTCGCGCGTTTAACGTACGATCGTGAATGCTAGCCTGTCCGCTAAGTATAAATAGTCCCTCGGCGATATCGGCCGCCACTTCTCCTTACCTATTGCCCCTCTGTGCATACCACCGTCCCGATGTTTATGCGTTCGGTATGGTAATCGGTTCGGGTGGTAGATTCGCCTAGCCGAGCGCGGATTTCAGACCGGATTTTATGGAATCTAATCTAGATCCAGCGCGCTGAATTGGAGACAGATCGCAGGACAGAGGCTACGCGTTGCTCGCTCGCCGTTTAATCCTCCAGATTGCTCCGTGGCGGTTTAATTTACGAACCGAGCTGCAAGCCTGGACGGTCCTTCGAAGATAGCCAACGGGGAATGCGGCATCGATTTTTGTCTCGATACCGTTTCACGGTAGTTTCTTTGACCACGTTCAAAAGGACATGTCCGACCGGTCAAGTTCGACGAACTTAAACGCCAGCGCGGAGCAACCTCCATCCCCGATGCCAAGCTTTCGCTCGTCTTCCATCGAATTCGACTTACCGGTGTAATCTACCTCGGATTACGCTCCTCTACCTCTCGCACTCCTAAACGAAATTCTACCCTCCTCTTTCACCGTTTCCAACGATCAAAAAGAAGGAAGAAAATAAGGAGGATACTTAGGAACCAGACTTTGTTCAACCACCAACTTCTCTTTGAGCGACCAACACTCGCCCCGCCGTCGTTAACGGCTAGTACACGCTTCCTCGCGTTGCTCGTGCTGCAGTTGACACCTTCGAAGAGACGATATTTCCTTACGTGCCCCACCCATCCATCGGCTTATAAGCGCAGGAAGTGCTCGTTCTCTGGGCGCCGCGAAAGAGGCGGTCGTTTGACGGGGTCGTCGAGGCTGGGTGACGGGATGAAAGGGGGTGAGGGTAAGTCGTGCCCTATCATGCGGGGGCGATATCGCGTTACTAGAGCCGGCTTTGATCTCGCGACACTTACAATTTTCCCGACTGGCGATACACCCTTATTTCGCATCGCGCCACGCGAGTCCTAATGAGAGGCTATGTTCTGCACCCAGCAACGTCTCTTGCCCCCGGTACCGGGGGTTACCGGTAATCACAAGGCATGATGGCTCGTTCCTGCTGCTGTGTAACCCGCCACCCCTGCTGCCCACCACCGGCAACCTCGTCCCCGTCGCACCACCGCATCGTCCTAACCCATCGTCCACGACGACCACGACGAGCAACGTCCAGTCGTCCTCGCCATTACCTCGTGTCTCTGAAATGCTAATGCGAGCTGCGTCGCTCGCGTTTACCCTCTCAGGTGACCAGCTCAAACAGGTTAAACCAAAGGCTATCAGAAGGTTATCAGACGCCTTCGAAGATTCCTCGAAGACGTTCCTCGATCTTCGGACACTGGACTTTGCGCGCTTTTGGCCTGCACAAGGCTAAACTCGTCGCAGCACGAGAGATCAAGGGATTGGGAACCCGTTACACGAATCGCTAGCGTTTGTTCTAAGAATACTCAGCCGCGATTAGCATAATTAATCGAACGAAAGCGGCGATTCGAGTGGGAAATTCGAGGATCGCGTCTCCTCGCCGTGAATAAGAAGAAGCGTTTCGCCATCGCGTGCACACGTGTCAGAGCCATCGCTCGAAGCCTCGGTGTAAATACAATAACCCTTTATTTGTTCCCCTTTCCTCACGGGGCTGGCCGTGATTCAACAATACTCGACGTGTAGGCGGCAAACATCGCCGCCTCGCCGGGCCACTCGCCCTCGGCGATTTTCGCCAAATTCACCAACGAATCCACCTATCGACGATTCGGGGATGAACGCGGCCGTGTCGGGCGAGATTCGAGCGCGTGAGCTTCGACAGCCAGGATGAACGGAGACGGGCCACGCGTCCTCCTGGAAGCGAGAGTGACGCGTGATAAACTTGAGGAAACTTCGGGATGAAGTCGAAGGGAGGAAGAGAAAGAGAGAGCGAGAGCGGGGCCAGGGGAACGGAGGGTGAGCGTTGTTGGACACACAGAGCAAACACTTCAGAAGATTGCCGTTTCTGCGTTGCAACCTCGTATACCCACCCTTCCACCTCACGGAAATCCTTACTTTCCCCGAAATCCGTAATCTTGCTGAAGGGTGCGGATTAATTCTCGGGACTTGTCACGTGCTCAGGCTTCGCTGCCGGACTTGCAGATACCGTCTCCGCGGTGAAACTGGCCGCGAGCAATTATGCGATTCTTCTGGAGGAGCCTCGAAGCTTGAAATTTGAGAGAAAAGAATAAATAGCGTTGCGGCCTTAGGACCGAACGTCACAAGTTAAATGGAGGACTGTTTATGTCCTTATTGCCAGCGTTCCTTGATTATATACACTCGTTATCACCTAGTCGCCACTTGGTTGAACCTTAGCAAGGATCCACAAATCGCTCATAAGACGATAGGCATAAGGACCTAAATTGTTTAAACACCCACCACCACCGAAAGACGTCGAAGCTAACGCTTCCAATATTATTCACAATCAACAAGGAGACACACACCAACCAATCAGTATACATACAAAACTTATAAAACCACCGAGACAGCAGTCACGGGAGAGTTCTCTTAAAAATCCTAAGAAGACAAGGCAAGCATCACGACCAGGCAGTCGAGACAAACCTACGATGATCAACTCAGCGCTAGAGACAGTCAGAACTCTTTAGTTCACCCCTAACCAGGTCCAGCTCTATTAATTTAGAGTAGGCCGCATTTCAGCAGCATTTTCGTATCTCTGCAAATGGCCGTTACAATCCTGCGAAACTCCCAGCGTGAGAGTTGCAGTGTTCATTCGGGACGCAATAAATAGAGAACCTAAATCTTCGATCATCGATAGTGAGATTCCTTGCAAGCAGGAGAGTTATCTCCAATTATTAACCGAAGAAAAATTATCAGTTTTTAATTCCTATACATACTGAATACAGTGACTCAACGTCACGAATTTGAGGTTAGGTCACCAATCGAAGATCGAATAACGTTTCCTTCTTGGTTAATATTTTTTGATAGGATTCTTTGCCCATGGCTCGCATTTTCATACGAATTCGACATGATGCTTTTAGAGTCTTTTATCCATAAATAATCCTTGGACGAATTTTGAAAAATTTTCGAAAATTCTTCTTCCTTGTTATTCGCCTTCTCGAACGTTCATCTTGGCGATATCGCGTACGGTCGTCGAATCCGCTTTATCTCCGGCTGGAAACTTGGTCCCGCGCAGGTGGAATGCCAAGAACTCGTTTGGATATATCCTTAGCTCCGATGCTGATTCTGCGCTTCACGAGCCGCCGGGGGAGGGTCCTGAAGGAGCAATTAAGCCTGAAGTGTTTCCTGCAAGGTGTGACTCGTAGAAACGGACGGACGGGAACGAGAACGCCAGCCACCTGACACGAGAGACGACTTCTCTGGCACGTCAAACGGTAGTAATTCAACTTTTATTCGAGTAGGATGCGATATATTCACCCGGGCTACGTGTGGAAGTCGGAAACCGATGCTCGTCGATCACCACTGGCAGCCATGTTGGATCTACGGAACTGCTCGGCCTGGCTGCTGTCTAGCGGACGGAAAATAAGACTAAACGAACGTTCCGGCTAAAAATGCTGGAGATAAAAGAAGCGTGGGTATACCAGGAGGATGTAGCCGCTGTGACAGACAGGACGCCTCGATCGGGCGGACTGGATTTAAAGGATCGTTCGTGCGTATCGCGGGATAGAACTGGGATAGTCTGAACCGTTGCACGGTGAGGTAACTCTGGTTACAAGAAACTGTGGGTTTTTACGAAAGAGGGAAGATTTTTGTCGTCTTCTCACATACTTTATGAGCTAACGTTCCTCCATTGTATGTATTTTCATTTTTCCACTAGAACGTCCAGCGATCGTGAGAAATTCGCCGCGCAACCGGCTACGCTTTGTATCAGTGATTTCCTCCGGGATGATGGTTACGCCGGATAATAAAACAAACATGTTCCTTCGACTGGCGACAGAAAGAAGAAAAGAAAAAGAAGAGGAATGGAGGAGAAGGAGGAGAGAGAGAGAGAGAGAGGGGGGGGGGGAGGAGAAAAAAGGTGTGGAAAAGTAGACGGTGGACGTGACACGGCGAGCATTTTAGTTTGCGGACATGGTCGCGAGCTGGTATTTTCTTTCCTCCGCGGCTGCTTCTTAATTGCGGGAATAATAATCACGAAGTTGTCACGTTGGCTACGTGCTTCGCGCGCAACCGGCGGAGGTTGCTGTCTCCTCAGAGGACAGAGAGAAAAAGGAAGCTGGCATAAAAGAGAGAATTGAATAAAATTTTGGCCCGTCATGCCTCGGATAAATCTGAATTAATTAAGCGGTTTCGGACTAGACTTTCAATCGCCTCTCTCTCTACCGTCTTCCTTCCTCTCTCCTTTCTCTCACTCCTTCCTTTTTCGCCCCCTCTTTATTTCCTCCTTCTCGATGCTTCGCTTCACTTCGCCTCGACTTCTCCCGTGTCCTCTTCCTTTTTTCCACGTCGAGATTTCGTGGTAACTTAAACGCGGGAGCCATTCGGTAGCTGATGGGTTAATTGAGAGTCGAACTAGCCCTTAGATACAAAGGCCTTTCACGGAACAACGTGGTCTCGATGCCGAATTGCGTTCGAGTGGCACACGTAGGTTGGGTACCTTTGTGTCGCGTCTCATTGTTCGAGCAACCGGGGTTGCGTTCCTTCCCTTTTTCTATATATTTCCTATTAATTTATCGCTATCCGTTATTCACGTATCTCTCAGCGTCATCTCCGTCGACACAATGCGCACTCGAAGGTATTTACGTCGTTTAAGGAGCACAGCGGTCAACCCTGCTGGTCATTTGTGCGAAAAAGCTGTAATAACAGCATGAATATTTCATCCCATCCAGGAGGCAGCAAAGGGAAAGCTAAAAAACCCTTTGAACCGGGGACCCTAGCTCAACCTTTTCGGGTCATCAGAGACCGTTAATTGTCATCAATAGTCGAATTTTGGCGTCCTTGAGACTGGTTCATCCACCGAATGGATCCAGTGTTTCCGCAGCTTGCGACAGCATCCGGTAATGAGATGGCCATGCATCAGGTTCCTGGACCAGTTTGTCTTTGCTCCGCTGTTTTTCTTTGCTTTCTACCCCTCCACTCTGGCCACGATGGACGATGGTCAGCCCAGTGGTTAAGTAACTGGTTCGTTAGAATGTTTATTTGCTTAGGGATCTTTTGTCAGGCCTTCGACTAATGTTATGACGACCTGTTACCGTCCCCGGTTTCTCTTCGTCGCATATGTTTCGTGAGCACAACGGACGTCTTTCAGCTATTCTGGCGGTCTTCCTCAAAAAAAAAAAAAAAAAAAAGAAGAAAAAGAAAAAGAGAAAAAGAGAAAAGAAACAGAAAACTTCACGTTTCCCAAAGACGAATCTTCGAAAAGAAGAAAAATGTCCAATTCCCGAGTCTTCTTTGTCTAGTTTCCAAGTTGCTTAGAATTTGTTGGCGCTTCGTCTAGTTTGAGGAGAAACAAGATTGATCCATTATCAGTTTAATAGTTTACCCTAGAATTAGGCTAAAATTCGTAATGGGATGAGGTTAGGTTAGTCCGATGTTCGACTTTGGTATCATAGAACGCGGTGTAAGTTGGGATCGGGAATGAAGACGTTTCGGCCGTGGAAATTCCTTTCATCAATTACGATGGTCGACTGTACGGGACAGTAGCCGTTCATTAAAAGCGTATATACGAGGCTGCTCGTTGCTCGAAGAAAAATACGCTAACGATACCGCTCGTGAACGTGTTCTGAATACTCGGTTCGCGCTCTCTTCTGTATTCGTAATCCCCCCGGTGTCTGATTCTTGGCCGAACGTGGCGTTCGGGAATAATGCAAAGTGTGGAGTCACCCTGTGGATGGTAGTCAGGTATCGCTTCTGCTTCTTATTTATATAAATGACCAACGCATAACTCGCAGCAGCCGAAGACTAACGCACGCCTATTGCCACGCTGAATGCTCCGCTAACGTGTCGACTCGATGATAAATTAATTGTGGAAGGGAACGGTTGTGTTATGGTTAATGTCGAGATTCAGTTTTCAACCGGTCCCTTTCTTCCCCGGCATTATTTTCAATCTACGGAGAATTCAATTTACTCCTTTGTTACCGCGACATTGCTCTCTTTCCACCTTTCCTTTACTGGTTCTCAGAAAACAACCATCGGATAATCGTGCGATGTTTCGGAAGCGATCTTTTTAATGGAAACACCTCGGCATACCCGTGTGCCACGAATCGGTAACTGGTTGCTCTTAACGCCGGATCGACCATCGCGCTCATTGTCGAGCCGTCACGCTTTTCGAGGGACGTCTTCCTGCTTGAAAGCAGCGTAACTTGTCACGTTGGATTCGCGGGGCTACCTTAAGAATCGCGGCCGCTTTTCATCGCGCGGCTCTCGGTTAATTAGCGGGGCTAAAAAGCGTCTGAAAATGCAGCTGTGTTTAAGTGGTTATAAATTTGTTCCTCCTCTGCGGACGTCCCGCCGCGCGGGAATCCTTCTTTTCGCGTGGTTGAAAATGCTCGACGCCGGCCGCTAATGGTGCCCCGGCTACCCTCATATCGAATCGCTACGAGCGGCCCATACAAAACTCCTTCCCTTTACGTTTCTTTCCGCGAAGAATGCGCGAAAGATTCGTCTCTTCATCGTGTGTATCCACCCTCGAAATAATAGGCCGTTCAAGCTAACCGTCGAGCTTGGTTAACCCCATTTACTTTTCATTCGAGGAGGAATCGGCGTGTTCCTTTTGTCGAAAACAATCGTGGCGGTTGGTGGTACATACGTAAACGTGCATGGAAAGTCTTGGACGGGGGTGGCCACCCCCGTGCGGCGTACAGTGCCTCTCATTCCGCGCGGAAGGAAAGGCAGCAGCTTGCCCCCCCAATCGCGTTCGATTATTCCCCGGTTCGCGTTAGGATCTTGGCCGACTGGCGATCAAATCGATTGTAATCAGAACCCATCGAAAATCATGCCGGGATCTGACTGGGTGTATGGCAGTAACCGATGAATATTAACCAGCAAACAGCGCTGCCCTGGCTGCTGTTGGAACGAAGCGTAGTCAGAGCGTGGTGAGAGTGGACCACGTTGGAGTAGCGAGTGCCAGAGTAGGAGGGTACATATTCATGACGTTAACGAGCCTCCGTCGAACGTTTAATTCCGCCAACCGCCTGAGTTGGGTTAGGGTAACTCGCTCGGCAAACACGAGCCCTAACTAACCGTGCATCTCCCAGTCCTGTTCTCGCTCCAACCCGCTCTTACGCGCTCTCGCTCCCGCCTGCTGCCGGCATTGTGCTCGCATCTTTCCTCTCTTTCCCGCTCTTTTCGGTCCCTGGCCTATGGTCCCCTATTTGTCTTTCGACACCGCGAAAGAACAACTCTGGCGACGATAGCAAGTGCGCGGTTGCGCCTGCTTCTGACGTTTATGAATGCAGGTATTGCGGAGAGAGACACTGCTCGGTCGGTTAAGAGAGGTGTTTAATCGACGATTCAAGTCAAATATTGGACGGGGTAGAAAAAGTTGCAGGCTTCTGATAATCGTTCGTACGCTACAGTCAGGTGGGATTGAACAACGACGTTTAAGGATTCCTCGTCGCGTCGTGTCACGCACTCGTGACGTTCGAGTGCGACAAACTTTCGATTGGACACGTTTTATCGCAACGCGTATCATCAAACGATCGATCGTCCCGAAACGACGTATCAACCCGTAGATAAAGCCGGACGAAATAGGCGCGTATCTAGCTTTAATCGTAATCCAGCGTTCGGAAGATGCGTTCGGTTGGGGAAAAAGGGCAGGGAAGGCTCGTGGAGTTAATGCGTTTTGCATCGATCAATCGCGTCTTGTTCTCGATAATGCAAGATACCGCGGCAGCAGGTAACTCGGGTAACACGAGAACTGGAAACGAGCGCAAGAAACAGCACCAGCTTACGTACATTCCAGCGATCGGATATCTGGAGCCCACCTTCTCCCAGGACGTCTTACTTATAATACCAGGGCCTGGACGAGTCTCGGGTTAACGTGTTACAGGAGTGACTTGCGACTTGGTAATTTCATCCCTGGCGTGGTGCCTCCTTTTCTCTCCTTTTTTATTTCACGAGCCACTACCTCCGTCGCCATCATCATCATCTTCTTCGTGGCCCTGCTTCGCCTCGTCGCAGTCATCGTCATCCCGGGCCATTGTATCTGTACGTTCGTCTTACACCTATCGACCACACGTTTCGACCAACACGCGCGTTAAAGGTCTCGAGCGAACAGTCGTGTTTGCCTACAAACAATCCACTTCAACGTAACCTGCGTCTCTCGTATGCATTTCCTCCCTCTTCTGCCGTTCCACTTCGAGCCTTTTCATCCTCGCGTCCTTGTCCGTCCAAAGTCGGGGCAAGTTGGCCGAACATAGACATCTCGGAACACGTTTTCCCACGCGTCCGAAGCGTCCCGAAGTCTCATTTTATCCTGACAATCATCGCGCGAGATTTCGCCCGGAACAATTCGAGAAGCTTAAAACGGTAGAAGCTGCGTACGCGGCGCGATAACGATGCTCGGATGCCGGCTAACGCAACGGCGCGATCAACTCATCCGTTATTAGGGGCTCTTTACAGATTATACGTGTCATACTTCGATAAGCGTAGGCGTAACATCGTTCCGGACCAACTCTTTTAATGCGGATCAGCGTATCCGTGCAACGAGTAGAGATCCACCGATACCCCGGAGATCCATTTTGACAGCTGGCCTTTTGTTTTACTCGATGGATGACGATGATGACCGAGAAGGTTTCTCGGACCACCGTCTCACCATCCCTTGTTAGAATATAATACGAGAAGACTTTGTCTAGATCCGGTGGGCGTCCGTAGGTGGTGTTAGTGGCGCCAAAGATAATCCTTGCGATAGTTTCCCCTCTTCTTTCCCTCGCGTCAATCAGGATTGGATTCGGTTTAGAGTTCTCTATAGCTGAACCCGTCGTATCAGAGGTGCTCAAATGGAATCCGATAACCGTGCATGCAACAGCGAAATGCATCGATAGACCAAGATTTCCCCGTGCCGGTTTAAAAAATTCATCTATCGAGCACTCGTTATCGTCGGACGTGTCGTTAACCCTTTTGTATAAAAAAGAATCCAACCCATCGACCGATCTGTCCACTTTTATCCTCAAACCCTTTTCGCTCGTGCAACCAAAGACAGAGAGAGAGAGAGAGAGAGAGAGAGAGAGAGAGAGAGAGAGAGAGAGAGAGAGAGAGAGAGAGAGAGAGAAAGAGACAAAGAGACAAAGAGAAACGAAGCTGGATTGCATGCTAAACGTTACGAGATGGTATCGTAACGCGTGTTCGATGTCGACGAAGAACTCGCGATTTACGTTAAAAGTTAAACGTCAAACGAATATTACGACAACGCGGATCGTCCCTCGGGCATAGTCCCGGGACTCGTGCAGGTGCACTGGCACATCGAACTCACCACTTGCGCTGGGAAAACTCGCGTGTACGCGTTGAGCCAGTCAGAGTCTAGGGTCCGTCAGAGGGTACTTAATGGCTATTTAATTCCTAATCCAACCGCGTAGCAGCTTCGCCGACGGCGCTACTTTCGCAGTAATCTGCAGCCGCCCGTTGCCGTCTTGCTCGAAAACAGAAATACGGCAAAGACGGTCTAATCCACCGCATCTGGGATTCATGAATCCCTCTGACTCTTCCACGCGTCGCACTTCTGCCGCCCTCCACCTTCGCCACCTCTTGCTACCTCCTCATTCACCAGCTACGCCGTGGTACTACTACTCCCTACCCGCTTACCCGGTCTACCCAATCGGCCGACGGCTCCCACTCTTCCACTTTGTAGAGAGCTACTTCCATATTTACATGGGAGGTAGTCGCAAAAGCGAAGTTAGCGCGGCTAAGCTGATTTAAGCATTCGTTATTATAATTCTTGGAGAAGCAACGGCGGCGCTTTCCAGTTTGTACCACGCTGAACTTCCAGCAGCGTACCGGAGGCGGGATTGCCGCTAAAAGGATGCCGCGCGTCTGCTGCGGCCGCCCGCTCTTTGCCGCCTCATCAGGCTAGAATTCTAATTTATCCTATGAATTATCCGGCAGAAATAAACTTCAACGTTCCCGTGATTACGTTCATTGTGACTGCTTGATTTCCCTTGTTTCCCTGCGGTTTCTAGCCGTCGCTGCCGATGATATTGCGGTGTCGTTAATTATCGCGCAGTCGAATAAACTTTCAGTCACTCGCGTTTGGCTTCTCGTAACGTATGTACCGTTTCTCTTCCAGCCCGAATTCCACGATTTTTCCTCTCTTCGAACGTGAAATTTCCAAGTTACAGCGTGGAAGAATGGGTAATCGAAATTGAAAATGGGTGGAGGAGGATGGATCTAGGAAAGTAGTCCGCGTGGAGTTTATCGGCGATGATTCTTTGATGAATTTCGCCATTAGATGCTTTCGTATTAATTAGCAGCTGTAAAATACTTCTCTCTCTCCGTTTCGATCCTCTTCTTCCATCTCGGAGGCTTCCGTGGGTTTCGGAGCGCGCATTCGAGGGTAATTAAGTTTGGTGTTGCTAGCACGCGTAGTCCTAGCCTAGAGGTATCCATATCTCGGCCCGGTCTCGGTCTCCTAAGTTCAGAATCCATCGTGCACGATTAATTTCCCGGGGTCCCCTGGGCAAATTTCAGGCTGTACGATCACTTGGTCCGTTCGTCTGTCCGTATTCTTAATTAATAACCGAGGCAGCTGCCCTGACGCTGACGTCATTACCAGCCTTTTTGCCTTTCTTCCTCTTATTCGTATCCCTTGTTTTTTAATTCCCCGTTCCCGCTTATGAGATATCGCTAATATACATCACTAGCGCCACCAACGGTGTACCGTGGAAAGCCTTAATGAAGCCGTACACCGGCGTCCGCCATATTAAACCTAACCTCTAAGCCGACAATGAAACGACCCGACGAGATGATCGCGGTCGGCGAGATGAATGCAGCATGCACCGTGAAATCCTCTAAACAAATGTCGCTCGTTTATGACGCTTCGAACGCTATCGACTAGGTACCCGCGTTTCTCTCCGCAACCTGAAAGAACGACTCTCGTTCCCGGCTACCTGCGTGCCAACGCGTGGCTCTCGAATCCAGCCGACTGTTAGCGGATGCACAGTAATGGCGATAATGATGATGGTGATAGAGGCTTTATGGGTCTTCAGAAAAACTGACGCTGGAGCATGTGTGGAAACGGATGAAGTATAGGCAAGCCTCTGTAGCGGTCGGTTAAGCCTGTTGACGCAGCCCGCTTGACCGATTGCTCAGTCGAAGCGATCAATTCGAGTTATCGGTCCTGCTGCAACCGTGCTCGCCGTTTCGAGAATTTCATTCCACCGAGACGTGTCCCGTAACGGCGAATAAAAATCGCCTTATAATCCGTAAACGTTCCATTCGCGTTCACCGTGACGAAGCGCGAGCATCACGCGCGAACCGGTCCACCTGCGGTAATCTCTGCGTCGGCCTCGTTGAACGAACGGCCATAGCTATCGAACTCGTATACGTATCGCGTGTACGACGGTGGTCGGTCGTTACCGTGTAGATCGCATACCCGAATCGACGATGGACGAACGACGGGCGAACAACGGGCGAACGTTAGCTCTCATCCGAGATGGAGAGAGGCATCAGCGAACGGAGATGGTATCTACGACCTTCCGTTGAGAATTCTGTCGGATGTCGCGGTTCCTACAGAGGTTAGGCAAGCCGGGGACTCGATAACGAATGGCCGGTCGTTACGGTAAATGTCTTACTCGAGGCCCCGAACGACCGATGGAGACCACTGGGATAATGATATTATTACGGCCATCTTGATTCTCCTGGGCCACACTATCATCATACGTCACCCGTTGCGCGCGGACGCGTTGAATCCACGCCGTATTACGGGCATATATTTCCTGGCGTGTCCTGGCCGAGCAGTTGCTTTTTGCCGCGCGGTTACAAAGTATGATGATCCTGCGGAGACGGGCCTGATGAAATCATCAGGACGCGCCAGATCGTCCGTGGCTCGAGTTAATATCGACTAGAGACGCCTGCCAGGACAAAACGTTCCGTTTCTTCGTGCGGAATGAGGCAATTTGCTCGCCGGACGATGGGAAGGGAAAGGGGGGGCTCGCGGAGAGAAGGACCCGCTGCAACTTCCGCAATCATGAATCCTTTCGCTCCTCGCAATCGTTTGGATTCGTTTCACCGTTCGGGAAGAG
>NW_016910280.1:240942-274809 GCF_001483705.2 Eufriesea mexicana
GAGCGTTATAATTGATTACAGGATAACCGCGCTTCGGAGGACCAGTTTATCGGGAAAGTTTATTCCTCCGGCGGATTTGCGTGTACAGGAAATCGAGTAGCTGCCCGATCACCCCAAGTTCGCGTTTTATTCGCTCGCTTCTGCGGCGAAATAAGAGGAGAAAAGGAGGAAAAAAGGTGGGAAAAAGACGAAAAGGAAGAGAAAAAGGAGAAGAAAAAGGAAAAGCAACGGCCGCCTTACGGTTCTCGGAATCCATTAGAGAAACCTTTCGCTGCTGGACCATTTTAAAGCCCGAGTATTGCTTTAGTTGGCTGCAGTATCGATAAAGATACACTCCACCCCGGTAGGTGGAAGGATCGCGCGAGGATCGCGTCGTTTAATCATCGTTTTAACAAGCCTCCATGCTTGTCTCCTTCACGCGACCGAGTAATTTGGCAAAAAGAGACGGCCATTTTCCAAGAACAATTTCCTCCTTCTGCGGGCCTGGAATTCACGAATTAAGCGGACACGTGCCGCGTCTGCTCGCTCCAACGGGCGCCGTATAATTATCCGCACGAAATGTATCTTTTAAGGACTCCGTTATAAACGCGTGCTGTTCGCGTTCGTTCGCAAATGTGGGTCAGCCTGTTTGTCAATCAATCCTTAATATAGCCTGCCTCCCCTCGCGTCGTTTAGGCTGCAGTCAGTCGCGCTTTGCGTGCACTTGCTTCCATCATGGCGGGCCTTTTCCGTCGTCCTCCAGTTCTCGCGGGAAAGAACACACTTTCGAATCACTCCCGAATATTCCACCAATAATATCCATTCGCGATAAGATCGTGATCGACCAACGATCTTCGTCCGTCAGCGACAGGTCGGACCTCGATTTCGTTCCACCAGCGAGACGACGTTTAGCGCCAGGACAAGATCCAAAGAAGCGACAAATTAACCACGGACTGCGGCTTGACCTCGTTGGCCGTCGTGGAGTTAGAATACAACGGGGATACGTCGGGAGGAACGAGGACGGAAAATGAGAAACGATAGAAAACCTCGAAGAAGGGGTGGGCGGCGGTGGTCCGCCAGTCCCAGCATCCTCTCTGATGAATTACTCTCTGGCGATCAGTAGTTCCCAACTCTTCCTCCCCTCGGTCGCGAGATAGCTTCGCGGAAAAATATTCCGCTCCGCGTTATTTTGGCAACCACTGGCAAATACTGATCCGGATAATAGGAGTCCTGAATCCTTCGAGGCAACGTTTCGCAGACTTCCTCCTACGGTGCGAAACGAGCAGCGTGTATTCCACTCTGGAAATATTTACCACGACTATCCTCCTCGTATACCTCCCTCGAATGGAAATTATTTATTTAACCATTCGCGTTGCAAAGACGTGCCACGCACGTCGTAACGCTTTTGTCGCAGAATCACGCCGTCTGTGAATTTCTTGCCAGCGCGAGTGGTTAACATTTCGTTTGAGAAATTAGAAACACGATATACATCGAAAACGCAAGTACTCTAGGTGTGATAGACGTAGGTACGAAAGTGGCAATTCCTTGGGAAAAATCTGATCCGCGCGAGAATTCCTCGGTCGAGTTTCGAATTCTGTTAGAACCTCGCGAGATTTATCAGTGGGAAAAGTAATTACCGGTGTGCGTGGCAGGGACGTGGAAATTAATTTTCGCGAGATCGTTTGTTTTGCAGGCTGCGCCATGTCGGAGCGTGCATGGCGTAAAAATGGTGCACATCGTGAACGGCGACATCGTCGACGTCCTCGAGCTACGCTGCCGCACAATGAAACATGAAACGTCCACTGTGGGCCCCTCGCCCCACCGGGGAGGAACTTACCGATTAACTCATCTATCAGAGGCATTGTTGCCCTCAATGAGAGGATACCGGTCGCGTTTATTATGGATATCGCGTTATTATACTAACCTACTCGCTTTTGTGCGGCGATATAAGTTTTCCGGTCGGTCGTTTGTCCAGTGGCTTATCAACCGGTCGTTGGGGCAGCGTCGCCGGTGAACGTCAGCGAGACGACATTTTGCGACGATGGATCCATCGGGGATCCACGCTGATCGATTCATCGACGAGGAGGCGAGATTTTGCGCATGTTTCTTCGAAGAAAGATAGTATACCGATGGTATATACCGAGCGGAAAGCAAGAATTGGGCTTAATTGTTACTGCTATCCCGACATTAGCGTGGTCCGCGGTCACGTGATTGCCAGAAGAAACACACTTTCCCTTCGAAGCACAGTCATCCGGTTGGTCCAGCAGCCTTCCTCATTGAAAGACGAATCCTCGTTTACCGTTGAAAATTGCAGGCAATCGCGCGAGTTAATCTGCAATTTATATGACGAAAGTCGCGGTATCGTTAAGAAGATTTTAATCACCGCCTATTAATGTCGCATTAAGAAATCAAGATTGATCATCCTGCGGGCTCGTTCGGCCTTCCGCAGAACCCTTTTTTCATACTCTATATTATTATACCGCGGCCGGGATTGCCTCATCCGATGATACGAACGTCTTTCTTCGTCCGCGATGGCTCGCGCTCTGCACCCGGGGATAATAGTTGGAGGACTAATCGTCGTTAACGCAACGAAACGCTCGCGAGCAAGATTAATAAACGACCACGCGATACGATAATAGCCGTGTAATAAAAGAATACTCGATCACTTTCGCGCAACGCGCGCAGGCTTATACCAATAGAAATTAATTACGATCGCGAGTACCGGGGGATCGCGACGCGCGTGGCCATCGGCGAAATCTCCGATCCTCCGCGTCTCCGTCAACCTGCGTGCGAGGGAAATTCGATTGTTCGGTACGAGTCCGATCGGTTCTCTGCTCGTTCCGAGTCTCTCTCTCTCTCTCTCTCTCGGTCCGAGATGATCGATAGACAAACAGAGGAAGGAAGATTCGCGGGTTCTCCGGTTCGCTAGCTTCTGCCATTGAATCTTACCGTGTCGATCCTGGCCGGGGCTACCAACACCTCTTCGACACCGGTGAGAGATCAGATGTACATACACGCTTGCCGGATAAGTATCAAGTATACAGGTCGAGCAGATATAGTCGGCCAGTATCGACCGGGTAGCCAAGTTCAACAGCCAATCCTCGGCTGCGCGTTAAAACCACGCCCTTTATTTCGCGGTTGCATTAACCACATCTCGCTGTCTGTATTTAAGTCAAGCCGGGATACTTAAACTTTTTCACCGCCGCGGGGGGGAAAAAGGGTTAAAAAGCCCGTGGACGCAGAAGCACAAGTCACGTACGTCGAATTAGGAATCCTTCGCTCGTCACGTTTCTTTCCGGCGATTTCGTGGATTGGGGATCGAACGAGTTTCCACAGCGAATCTCACCGATTGCTGCAGGGCGAGGCATGTGGACGAAGATAAGGAAAATTCTATCGAGTATCGCGGATATTAACGACGTTGCCCGGCGTAATTGTTCGCGGAAACACGCGTACGTACGTTGTTAACGAACAACGGCGTTGCTGCATCGATACACGGAGATACGATGGGCCAGAGAGGAGGAGGAGAGAGAGAGAGAGAGGGAGAGAGAGAGGCTCACCGTTTAATTGAATTCATTCGATCGTAACGAGGATGAATAATCACGTTCGACGCGCCCGTATACTACCATTACAAATCGCCGAAGAAAGTGTCATTAAAAGCGACAGTAATCACGGTACGCGGCGTTCCGTCGTTGCCTTTGTTAAGCTGATTGCTTTTATTGCCGCGAGATCCACGCGGAATTCGAAGAAATCGATGGTGCTGCGCGTATGTGGGATTAATTCGGAACGGGATACGTTTGATCGAGCTTATTAAATGACGAACGGGCTGTAGGTTAATCGAGGAGAGTTAAGCCCGTCGTTTTTATCGTTGAAATATATCATCTTCGAAGGGAAGGTTGATTTCGATCCACGTTAACTCGATCATCGAGCACTCGGTGAGATGGATCTTCCGAAAGCGTCCCGAGGCTCGCGGTTCGCCGGAAGCTGAGACGCGAGGAAATGGCGCACGTTCGCTACCACGTTGTGGTAAATTTACCGCGATTCACGGCCATTAAAGCTCTCGTATTTATGTAAATAAGGAATTGGGCTGGGCCCCGGCGCTTGTGCAAAGGAAACGCGAAGGGTAAAAGGGAGAACTGGTCTGAGCGGCTGCTGCTGCTGCTGCTGCCCGTTAAGGATATCGGATGCTGGATAGAAGGTGCGTGGAAGTAACGGGCCGAGAGACGAAGGAACAGAAAGCTCTCGTTAATGAGCTTCCTCACCCTCAAAGCTTTGAAAGCCGGTTACACTCGTCTCGCTCGGCCTCGCGGAGCGAGAGAGTCGTTCAATTCAAAGCTTCCAGGAAATTATACGTCTGTTACCGTTCTATCTTGAAGTAAAGGCTCAAACTCGCCTCTAATAGCGGCAATAGCGTATTTTAATCTCGGTCCGAGGAAGTGCATTTGTCATTTTCCTGTCGCGCAAAAGCTTCTCGCCTTAGAAGCTGCAATTTGCCGGTAAGATTATTCGTTCAGCATGGTTTAACGGTGACGCGTTGGATACCCGGCAACTTTCTTCCGTCAGGAAGCGAGCGTTTCTCGCCGATGTTTCCAACCGTATTTCCGTAATTGAAAGTGTAAGATTATTTCCTTCCACGGTGAAACGTGCAATCCGGCATCTGCTCTCGGCCACCATCGCGCATCGACGTAGTAGTAGACCAGCGAGTAATAAAAACGTTGGACGTGACGTAAGTCTGCCTAGCCGACGACATGCATCGCGGAAAAACGACGTGGAAGTTTTCCGATACTTGCACGGAACAACCCCCCCGCTCCTGTCGTCGTGTATCATGGCACAGTGTCTCGCTTTTCCGCGAGACGCTCGGCTAAAAACACGGGGGGGTATTAGAAGGGCCATCTGGACAAGGCACTTCGATGCCAAAGTATTTCACGGAACGGAGTTTCGACTTGGCTGCAATGCCGTCACGGCAATTTCTCTGGGGGATGGTTACTTACAGTGTTGGCTTAAACAACATACTTAACCGGGCTACTTAGTACTCACGGCCGCAGACGTACCCCTTGCAATAATAACATTTCACCCCCTTTAATCCGTAGCCTGCTGTTAGTCCTCGGCTAAGTATCTGCCCTCCTCTTACCCTCCATTCTCGTTCCATCGCTTTTCGAGCGAAATCAAAACACGGAAAAGCCGATACAGTTTTGCGTAATACCCTCGTCGGAAACTTCCACGAAATGTTGTCGGTCCTGTTGCCGAGGGGGGTGATCTCGCGATGGAGAAAGAGGGAAATCTTGCTTTCCGCTTGTTTCTCGCGTAAATCGCAGTCGCGATGAAAGTCTAATTAATTGGCTAATATCGAGATCGTTGGGACAAACTCGTTTATCATCGACCAACACCGAGGTCGCTTGGTTTACCTATCGGACTTTGGAGAATATCGGGATGATATCGCGTGTATGGTCGAAGGATAAGATAACGCGCTGTAAGCGGGCACGGATTCCCATATAAGTTCTACGGAGTTGGGAGATACCCCATCGAACATAATACAGCGTAAACCCCATAGTGCTAAGCAGCTTAGTACCTCGCAAGGGCAGTGACGCCTGACATATCCATATATACCGGGTCCAGATACGTGACAGCTCGGTCGTAAATGTTCCGCCAGCTTCCTCCTCGCTTCGAAAATAAGCGTAAATGGAAGAATCGATTTTTGCTTCGCGAAGTCAAATTCGCGTCTAAATCGAGATTTTCTTCGTCGAATTTCTCCCCGAACGTCCATCGAATCGCATTATCGTTCGATTCCACACGTTTGTTTGTCGCGATACGGTAATCTATCGAGAAAGGAAAATGTTTTTCGGCCAGTTATTCCAGTTAGCCAAATATTTAGTTTTTCCCATGAAGTTGACGCAGGCCCGCCGAAGGGGCTAGGGGAGACGCGTGACACACCCCCATTGAAATCCTATGCACGGGATATACTTAAATTAAACGGACGCCGGTGTCGCATTATAGTCGAAAATGGCAAGTTATATCTAACCTCTCATTAACCCCGTGTGAACTTGGATACGAGACCCTCGATGAAAGCCGACACGTCGATTTTCGAATTCGTGATTCGCAATGGGGGCAGTTTATTACGGGTTGCAGCGGGTCACGCGAGACCCTTTGAGCAGCCACGAGTGCGTCCAGTACCGGACGTTGCAGAAAATCCGCCTTCGAGAACGGATGCTCGATTTTCGGCGTGGGAATTAAGCCCAGCATCTTCGATGGAAAGATTTCGCTTTTTCGACGAACGACTTTCGCGAGGACGAAGAAATCGATTGGTCGCACAGAGCCGATTGTTCCGCGTCATCGTCGCGCGATCTCTCCGGCACAATACCGATTTCTCTCGTCGCGTTTCGTGGCTTTTCTCCGCGAGTTGCACTCGCACCCTTGAGCGGCCAAGGGCCCGTGATCTCGTCGACAGAGGCCGGAAGAAGCGGACGGAAAATATAGAACGTGCACGAGCTCTCGGGCCAAAGAGGGGAAAGGGGGGAAAGATCGCAAAGCCTGAAAAACTTCTTACCGCAACAATGGCGGGTAGCGATTTTAAAAAGATCCTACGAAGATTTACCGTCACTTTCACACCTCTCCATGGCACCCCAGCGCTGCCTAAGACCTACAACAAATACCTGGTGGGCATCGTAATCTCGCTAAGGCCTGCCATAGTGGGGGTCCCCATTATGATTTTCGCGGCATTGTCACGGTGTCGAATCTGTCTACAAATAACCACTAGAGAAATGGTTACTCCGTCGATACTCCTCTCCGATCTGTTATCCCTCTTCCTTCCAACGGAACGCGTCAGCCAGCTCCGTTCCTCTTCATCTCTGTCGACGCCGTCTATCGCCCCGCTTCCCCTCGCTCCCGCGCTCATTCCGGGTCTCCCCCATTCAGAGTGGACTACATTATTTTGTTGTAAGGCCCCGACCACACCGTATTATCCTAACATCTAAATCCGGACAGCTGGATGTCTATCAGAGACTCTCAACTAGAGCGCCTCGTTCCTCCCGGAGTACGCTTCCCGGTTCGCTCATCCGCACGCCGATAGACGCTATCCCTGAGATCCTGCGATAACGAACGAGGATTTCTGCTCGAACGTTTCTTCGAATCCTACTTTGCAATTCGACCACGTCGAAGTAGAGCGATTTTTCACCCATTCTCGACAAGGTTTGGACAATCACAGCGGGAACGTACTTACCGTCAATTAGCTAATTCGTCCATAATTTATCAAGAATTTTTAACCCAGTACAGGTAGTACGTAGGTATGCAAGGTCAGCTCGTAAATCGGAAATAATTTCCAGCTACCTGCGACTGAGAACCGCTTTCTAATGAATGTGCCAGAGGTGTCAGAGCAGCAACTGTCAAAACACGAGCGGCAAGACGACCGTGCCATCCAGTGTGCGACAGAGACACGTCCTGGGTGAAGGAGAGCAGACAGCTCGGTCCTTTTCACGCCATATTGGCCACGTACCTCGAGGAAGGTACACGGAACCGATTCGTATCGATAATCGCGACACTCGTCCTCTTTCCCGCAACGAAATTCTGCTGCGTGTCGGGTACGTGGCGGCTCGGGACGGAGGCATTGTTCGCGGTGCGTGTTTGTTGCACAACGGCTTGCCCGCCTTCCGCTGCCGCTGAATCGCAGACGATGCTTATCACCAAGGCCAGGATGTTTTTGAAGGAACGAGCAGAAACCGGGAATTAATAGCTCGTCGTCGTTTAACGCTTAGAGCCGTCCAGGATCCTCGACGTCCTCCGTTTCCGGTGTGTCACGATACGGGTAACTCGCGTTCGAAGACTCGCTATTTAGGTATGGTACGTGGAAAACGGTATTCCTCGAGGATGTTTCGTTCGAATCGGAATGGTTTACCTCGAGGATCGAACGATCGTCGGATTATCGGTGGCTGATCAACTGTTCGCGGCGATTAGCTCTCTCGGGGCTCGGCTCTAAACACATTTCGCTCAATGACCAGTTTCAATTACGGCAACTTCGTCGAAGTAATTTAACAACTCGCCGGCGAAACGCGCCAGCCGCGGAGAATATCTCTCCATTCCCGCAGCCTCTAACGACTCCATCTTCCACGGCGAGGAATCCACCCAGCTGTCGAGAACTTTCGCCAGGCGGAGAGACGGAGAAAGGCACGGTGTGTACGGAACGAGGGAACGAAGGAACGAACCGGTGAACGACGGGGTGAGAGAAAGAGAAGGACAGCGAGAGAAAGGCGACGCACGGTAGAGCGGCGAGAGAGTGGAAGGGTGAGAGAGAAATAGAGAGGGAAAGAAGAAGCATCGGCAGGCAGGGTGGAGTCGACGACGAGGACGGTTAGGCGTGCGCTCTGGGCATATCGGCTTTTTGGAGAGTCTTGGTCGATGTTCCTGGTTCCTGGTTAACCCGCGGGATCGGTTACAAGGCAACCCAGCCAGCCGATTGGTCCATTTTGTCAGCGACACCCGCCCACGCCACGTTATCGCGCAACTACTCTCTTCCTCTCTCTGTCTCTCTCCCTTCCTCTTTACCCTATCGCGTATTCTCCTTCTCTCTCCGACCGTAGTCGTGTCGATAACCTTCCTACGTGTCTCTCTCTCTCTCTCTTTCTCTCCCCGTCTCTCCCTCTTTTCGTACTCGTTGGCTTACGTTCCGGTTTCTCTCCGCGATTTCTTTTTTCCTCTCCCCTTTTTCTCTCCTTTTTCTCCCTTTCCCGTGTCCCTTCGCGGACCGTGGACCGTGGCACCCATTGACCTTCGACGGCGAAGATTCGCGCGTATCGAACGCGCGACCTCTTGCTCGCGTTCGTCGGGTTCGTTAACAGGGAGTCGGGTGACTGTGCGAATTCGTCGCTCGTAGTAGGTATACCCGTGGGGAAGAAGAGGTGGCCTCGCGAGTCGTTTAAATTGTGGGAAGGACGCGGCCACCTGAATTGCCTCGCTCCTTCTCGTCTCGGCTCGAGCTGTTTCAATTGTTCCGCCGCGCTGTAACGCGCTCGCGCGTCAGCCAGCGCGTCAGCCAGCGCGTCAGCCAGCGCCGGCCCGCTCGTCGAACGGTGATCAAAGGCTAGACGCGAATCGGCCTGGCTCGCGGAAATAACCATATTAATAGATACAATTGGGTGCGAGGGGAATCGGCCGACTCGCGGCTGACAAACGCGAATATAATTGGCCGACAGTGGTCCATTTTAACGGGTTATTTCGTTAATTCTGCCCGTGGCCGGGGAAATTCGACGAATTTCGTGGATAGAGGTGTCGTGATCGATGAGCAGGGTGACAACGAGAATTGAAGACTCACAGTATAGTTTTGTCGTAATATCATAATAATCTGTTAATATATTTTCGCGTGAATGTATGTACAGGCGCAAATAATAATATTAATAATAATATTAATAATATTAATAATAATAATGCTACATCTTCTACTCGTATATTTATATATGTATAATTCCGTGTTAATAGTCTTTACGTAAGGTACCTATGTATACGTGGACTGTAGTATGTTCATATTTATAGGGGATGGGAGGGGGAGAGGGCCGATTATACAAGAAATTCCGCTAACGTGTGTCGTGTTCGTGTGTGTATCTACAAAGAGAGAGGGCAGGGAAATGCGAACCACCGTGTTCGCACGGTTTCTTCTTCTTCTTCTTCTTCTTCTTCTTCTTCTTTTCTTCATCTTCTCGTGCCATCCAGGCTCGAGTGGGTCGATCGATCGACCCGCGTACTCTCGAAGATCGTCCTCGAACCGCGTGGCACCCTTTACTCCGAGAGCCAACGATTCCTTCCACGACCGTGTCGATTGAGGAAATTTACAAATCGCTAATCTCTACTTAAGCTAGAAGGGCAGGGTTTCGCCAAGTATCTTAAATTAGTTCGACCGATGCTCGAGTTTACTCTCTCCGACTGTTTCCTCTTCGTTACAGACGGTTCAACCGACGGCCAACGATATTTCCAACAACGACGTTCGACCAACGTTAACGGAGCAGTTGAATTTCGTTCGGATCGCGACGTCACGATCTCGACTCCGCGCTGACAAATCTCATCCGTCCATCCGCAGACTCAATTCGACTCTCCGCGCTCTAGGGATACGAGAAGACTCACTCGTGTCGCGATTTCATCGAACGAACAACGTTTACGACCTCGGTCCACGTTTAGGCCGTTGCAAATCTCCGCATCCTCGCGCGTTCGCGTCCTCCTCCTCTCGAGGTACCGATTGCCAAACGGATCACGCTCGTGATAGGTCGAAACGACAGTGTCAGGCAACGATTACACCGAACGACATATTTTTCTTTTACCGAAAGCATCGCTATGTACAGACTACAAAAAGGAGGGGAAAAAGAAATAGAAAATACACCACCAAACCGAGTTCGTTAGCCTCGAAGCGGATCGATCTCGCGTTCGGTTCTCGTTCCACGGAAAAGTGTCCCAATCCTCGTGCGGTCTTCGTTCCTCCATATTGCGGCTATTTACACTCGACGATCACTCGCATCTCTCGATCTTCGGATAATTGCACACGTCCGCTCTGCGATCTATCTAACGATGCACCGTGAACCAGAAAATTCGGTCCCCGTCGCCAAGCGTACATCCGCGAATTCTATCCCGTCGACGATCCCGGAACGACGTCCCGTTTTCGTCCAATCACCTGGCAGCGAACTAGTTGCACGATCTCGAAGCTCCCCGATCTCTCGCCCCCTTCTCAGACTCTCCATCGATGGTGATCTGTCCCTCGAATCTCCTCGGAACACCTCTCCGGAGCCTTCGCGCAGCCTCTCACAAAACCTCGAAGCGTTTCTCGAAAAACTGATGCTCGTCGCTGGCCACGATCTTGCCTGACAGCGCGGACCGATCGCTCTCCGTTTCCCTCGGAACCACGCGTTCCGTGTCGTCGCCCTTGTCGTATCACGCCGGCGAGAAAGGTCTGTGGATCTGCGGCGGTTTCGGATTCGGCGGAGGAGGTGTCGCGACCCTTATCAACCCCTGGCCTTGCGACTGGCTCTGAGGAGTCTGCTGACTGGCCGGCGGACTGCCTCGCGACGAAGGCGTGTGTGGACTCGGAACTGCAACCCTTAGCGGACCCGTCACTGACAGGTTCGTCGCCATTAATGGCGGGCTGTGTGCTTCCGATAGGCTGTCTGACAGGCGCGAGATTCCACCGTCGGAGAGCCGCGAGCCTTCCGATATCCTCGACATTCCTTCCGGTAGCTGATGCTGCACGTGCGGGTGGTGGAGCAACCCCTCGTGTGGGTGCAGCCTTGGCGGTGGCAGTCCTAGGGGATCCGGCAATCTGTAACCGGGGAAAACGCAGTTCGAGATCGGTATTCCTTATTCAGGAAGAAATTCTAGAGAAGGATTCGCGATTCATCTTGCGAATTTATAAATCGATAGCGAACGTATCGAATATCGATCGTTCAAATATGAAAGTAAGAAGATCATTAGACGAAACGATTCCGATAAGTAGATCCCGACCATTTCTTTGGAGATGCAGTAAAGCCCGATTAACCAACTCGCAGAGTACTCGATTAAGGTTTTTAAAAGCTACTCACCTCGATCCGAGATCACCCCTGGGCCCCACGGCCTGGAACGGGCTCGTTTCCGTCAGCCTGAAGATTCCACCGCCCGAGATGTTCGGATGATTGTGTTGCGGGCTGTGCGGTCCAAACCGGAAGCCCGTCGGCGGGAATTTGAAGGCCGTCGCGTGGTTGAATCGAAACTGCGATTGCGAAGGATCGAAGCGGAAATTTAAGGATGGAGGAGGCAGAGGACCAAGAGGCCCGAGAGGAACAGGAGATGGTTGATGAGTTGGCGGAGGTGAAGAACTCGGTGACGGTGGAGACGTTCCACCGAGCGAGATATCGGAGTCCTCTGAATCGCTGCCTCCTGGCCCGGGACTCAGGGTGCGTCGCGTATTCCCGTTTCCTGTGCCAGATTGCTGTTGCATTCTGAAACATAACGCCGTCGAAGAACATTAGTTCTACCATTACCTTTCCAATTCGCGTTCGAAATTCTCATAAACAGTTATTATTTACAGCTCCATAATTTTGCATCGAACAATCGCAAGGAATCACTCTAACCCTTACTGGTGTACTGTGGGACCTAGCCGCGATAGTTATTCAAAGCTATCAATACTCGTTCCTACTTAATTGCCATTTTCGTTCATAGCGACACTGGCAATAAGGACATGAAACAGTCTACCATTTGGCTTGGAACATGCGGTCCTAGGGCTCCAAGAGCAGCCGTATATATATATATTTCTCGACCATAGCAACGCGTTTACGTGGGGCATATTTGCGAGTCCCTTGGTCCTATCAGTTGTTTTCGTCGAACGCATATATGCGGCGCCGATTTTATTATACTTTCCACTCAGGTGGCAGCGAGTGAACACTAAATCCCTAGCGCTCAAGTATGCTGAAGAGTATGAACAAAAGATTACTTTGTTTCACTTTGTCGTTTGCATCGTGAGAATGGTATAGTCAATGCACAAATATGCAAATTATAAAGAGAAGACAATGGGGTGGGCATTGCCAGAAAGGTAAAATGGCTATCACCAAAAGACGGTCAGTCGGTGAAAGCTATGGAAGTGTAAAGATTTACTTCAATAGAGGGAATTTAGTTTTGAAAATATGTTAACTGTCATTAACTACTTACGCTGGAAAGACGTGCCACGCACGTCGTAATGATTTCGTCACAGAAACACTGGACCGTTCTGACACACGCGTCTGTAAATTTCTTGCCAGCGCAAGTTGTTAACCGTTTCAGTCCCAGAGGCTTCTAAAAGAACACGGTTGAAACGCTTGTTTAATTTTATGTCGAAAAATCCCAATCACCGTGATAGCGTTTGTTATAATTTACGTTTCTCATATATAATATAATGTGTGCTAGGTAACGTGATTGTGCTTTTCTTTTGCCACTTCGACAGTCAACGATAGCACCGTCAGTTGCCCATAGCGCACGAAATGCACTGGGATTTTTCGACACGAAATCTGAAGAGCGTGATCGCGCTGCTTGGGACTGAAATGGTTAATAATTTAACCCTTGACAATGCTGGTCCCACGCAACGATGTCGACCAAACGAGTTCGCTGTCAGTCCCTAGAATCCACGCTGTCCAAACGAAAAATCTACTCTCAGTCCCCAAGGACGTGTTGAATACTTTTCGAACATTTTCTGAATATTTTATACGCGATAAGACTCGGTCCTGCAGCAGCTGTCTTCATCTGCTTATCGAAGGAATGGAAAATTCTTCGGAATTTCGATAGGTTGGAGGAAATTCGGATTCCCGAGTCGGTTTTGCGTAACGTTTTCAACGACACGAGCCGTCTTTGTTCCTTCGAGGATCGCTTACTCGAGCATGCATCTCCCGTCGAAGGGTTAACGAGCGAGGTCGCCGATTATTGGTAGCAAGTCGGTCAGCTGGATTCTCGGAGCGAGGCGGCGCGTAGGCGCGTTGATCGCGCTGAGAATTTCAATTCGTTCCCGTCCTAGGACTAGGCTAGGTGGATGTACCCGACACTGAAAACACTTTGTTTCCAGTCATCGCCGCGCAGCGGCTATAATTAATGAGCGGGCTCATCCTTCCCAGGTGAGCGCGAGGATTCACGGGAGAGTAACGACGATTCCCGGCGACGGGTTCGTACAAAAGGAGGATCCACCTCATTACTCGAGAGATTACGGATAGATACAGAAACGCTTCGCGAGCTTCTCACGCGACTCATCCTTCGCGGTCAGAGATAAATGACGAACGGTCGTGGCGCGATCGGAACGGATGTCCCGACTTGTCGACGGGAAAGTATTATTCATCGCGCCACCCACGAGCGAGTTTTGAAAGCGAGGACGCGCGGTATCGGGAAAATCCGTTATTATAATTCCCATGGCCGGCTCTCGTCTCGCGAGAGAAGCCTGCGAGGAATTGCGGTGGAATTGCCGGGGACGAAGATGGGAACTGCAAACACCTTGAACTTGGGCGGAGATAATTTTTTCCTCTCGCTTCCTGCCGCGTAATCGCGTAACGAGGAAAAGGAAAACAACGTGGAAGAATCCACTTTCAGGCTGGAAACGTTTCCTCCGGATCCCGGTATTAAGAGAAAGGAGAATCATTCGCTAGTCTGCCAGAGACAATGAGATGTTGTGGTCGCCTTAAAAGCCTCTTCGCTCCAGATCGATTCAACGCCGGGCTCCTGAGATACTCCCGTATTTTCTTTGCTAATCGAGTTTCGAGCCCGCACTGTTACCACGGTAACACCTCGAGTGATTTCGAACAGGTTCGCTGCTCGAACGAGAATCGTCGGATCGCCCGATGCTTCCTCACGCTCCAAAAAGAGCACGCTCGCTAGGAGCCGCGGCAACTCTCGAGCTGATTCACCCTTTTAAGTTTAGACGTCTGTCCCGGCAGCTACCGATCTTCTTCGCCCCTTTATAATTCCATTCTAAATAATTCTTCGCGGTTTCGCTGCCTCTCCGACTCCTCTTCGTCTGCGAAAATCGATCCGTCTTAATCGGTCTTCGTTTTAAATAATTCTCCACCCAGACGTCTTCTTCTTCAACTTTAAACGGCGGGCTTTCTCGATTTACGAATCCTCCGATTTACGTATAAAAATCGGCGAATCTTAAAATTATCGTTGCAAAGAAATAATAAATAAATTTTCCATCTCCTCCGATCGGTCCCTTTCGTTCGTATACGAAGATCGGTCTGAAAATCGAGAGGCAAGACGTGTCGGGGTTAATTTCATTCGCACCAACGGAGAAACAGCCTGTCATCGGTCCGCCATAGCTACAATTGAGGTTCGGACGTGCGCGAACTTCCTGTCTCGCAGTGTCCATCTCGAAGGGGTTAAATCACGCGCCTCTCCGGTTCTTTATGCATCCCCTGTGAACCCGGCGTTCCCTTCGCGCTCTCTATATATAGAAATATATAACGAGACGTCAATTTCCCTGACGAAGGTACGAGAGCGATTTATTCGATTCCGAGGGCACAGTAGAAGGCAAAGGGCGGTAGCGAGACGCGATTCGAGCGGAGGCCACTCTCACGTGGACCTGTTTGAAACGCGTTGGACACGGTAATCGAACCCGTACCTTCCCTCTCCCTCCTCTCCTTCTCTTCCTTTTTCTTTCAACGCGTCTCGCATCAACGGGACACTCGACGCGTTTTAATTATGCCCCAAGACCGCTCTGCTTTGTCTTGGCCCTTTCACGAGACACCCGCACGAGCGGCCGCGACTTATTATGTGCCAGCCTCTCCCGTTTTGTTCCACTTAGTGCTCGTCCACCGATCTACGTCCCTATTCAACGCGTCTTAACGTGGTAGCACTGAAGTGCGGAGGCTCGAGCTTTCGGTGTCAATTTTTCGCCGGCGAGCGGCCACCACCGGGCCCCCGTTAATTTCTCCCATTCCTCCTACCCCCTTCCGTGAAATATCGCGTTTTCACCAGGACTCGTGACGCAACCGCGCGAGGATACCCGGCTACCGCTGGTAACGGCGAGGTTGTTACATCTGAAAACACGAATTTTATTCGCGTCCACGCGTACGAATAACAGCGGAACGATTAAACAGCGGCAGTTCGTGTTATGCCATCGAAACGTGTTGCTTCTACGCTGTTTCCGCGGGTAACGAGGGATATCGGCGTTCACGGTTCGGCCGCTCGTTAAAACTCAACGAGCTCGCTACGAAAAAGGGCCACGGTCCGACGAATTTTGCAACGAGCTTCTCTCTCTTCCTTTTTCTCCTCTCTTCTCTCTTTGCCCGTCTTTGTTTCCCTGTTTCTCTCTGTCTCAGCCCGGGGCCGCGCGCTTAATATATTCGCGGCATGTGCCCGCGCGCGCGCACGCGCTCGCAGGTTCGGGGCGTATTCGCGTGGCGAATCGAGGACCGCGTCGAACAGCGGCGAACAGCGCCGACGGGCTATCACAGGTGACGCGGTAAGTTTCGGCGGTGCCGATGGGCATGATTAAAAAAGAAATTCATCAAGAGGGGGCCACGGCGGGGGAAAGTATCAGGTGCAGCGCAAGGAACGCCGCGCGATGAGGATGCGCCCCGCCGTTAAGTATTTACGCCGCATGACGAGTCACTTTTGTAATCCCCCGGTGTATGTTGTAAAGTATTATGCACGCGGACGGCGACGGGGGCTCAAACCGTGACGGAAGCTACTGTAATTACGCGCAAGATGGTCGTCCTTGCGGTGCCTGTGGAAGCCCCCGATTGATCTCCGATCGAGAAACTACGGCCGGTGAAAGGATCCCGGTTTTCTGGTGCCGCTACTGACAGCCTCTTTAAAGAGTGATTCGATCGTTTGGGCCAGTTGAAACGCGGCCAACACCGATACCGTACGAGCAAGTATGCGTGTATGCATACGCGCGTCGATGATGGTTAACGCGATGATCGTCGCTTCGTGGCTTTTCATAGATTCCTCCATGATAAATCGTATCGTTTCCATCGTTTCGTTATCGAGTCGCAGAAAAATTTCTTTATCCGTGACCGCCATATCTCGTATCCGACCATATGGCTCGTATTATATAACGCGTCTTGAGCTTTCCACGCCAAATCGTACGAAGAAAGATCACAGTTGACACGTTCCGATAGGAATACATGGATAATTTTATTCTCGAAGAGATAAGTATGTCGTAGGTAGTAATTAAATCACGGTGTACGTGGGGTTCCCGGTGTTATTTTCTACCATTTCCTACGAAAAATTATATTTTTCGAAACGACCGTGGCAAAGCGTCTAAACTGGTCGTGCGCTGTTCTCGAAACAAGTTTCTACTATTCTCCCAGGTACAGCAGAAAGAGAAAGCGAGAGAGGGAGAGAAAAAAAAAGGAACACGGAGAACGATCAATTTCAACCTGATATCAGAATCGGATCTATCCTCGACTCTACTAGAGTGACGGGGGATATCATTTTAACAGAATCTACCCCCGTGTCGAACACGGCGTACATTTTCGTGCCGTACCAGCCCATCTCCTCCCCGCCCCTCCGCCCCTCCTCCCCCCAAGGGAGCCCCGATTTAGACGAACCCCGTGCCACGCTAAATACTCGGTGCGTACAATGGAGAACATATCATTCGAAAATCTGAGCTATACGAGGGCCTCCACAAAAGGTAACTGGATACCGGTACGAGGAGGAGACGGCATGTGAACAGAGGGCCCGCGATTTCGAGCAACCTGGACCCCCCCCGTCCACGTCCCACCCCCTCGCCGCCGTTGCCCTTACCCTCGTTTCACCGCTTTTTTTCCTCTCTAGCTCATTTTTAATAGCCGCTAATAGAGACGTTAAAACGATACGGGCCCTCTTGGTCGACTCGGTCCCGATGCTCAGTTCTTTCTTCAGCTCGCAGCCACTCTTCCTTATACAACCCCTCGTCCGACGAAACGCCGTGTACCACCCTCCATCGCGCGCGTATGTACACGTATCTTCGTACTTCGTAAGCTTCGAGTTCGAGCAAACGATCGGAATTCGGGGGAAAATTCGGGAGAAAATTCAAAGGAAAAGTCAGAAGAAAATTCGAGAAAAGATCGGTGAATCGACTCGTCCGCCGCGTTAATATCTCGCGCGAGAGAGAGAGAGAGAGAGAGAGAGAGAGGGAAGAGCAAGAGGAAAGAAGCGGCGAGACGAATCGTGGCATCCGCGCTTTCGCGAAAATTTCGTCGAAAGAACCCCGTTCTTCCATCGCGGTGGTTCTCCGAACCAGCCGGGATATATCCGGTGGCTCGAAACGAGGCAACGGGACGATGCAACGAGCGTGGAGGCTCGTTCACAGGTAGCCCATGATTTGCAGTATTTTAATCCGGGCTGAGATCGGGCCAAGCGTCGCTCGCCGCAACATGGCGTCTAAAAGCGAACACGGCCGAGTTTAGAGTGGCCTGGTTTGCGGCCCGACCGTCGTTCCCGTCTTCCTGTCGTCCACCCTCCACGACTCCCGAGAAACCGGGTAAATGTTTGCCCGCGAACAAAGAGAGTATCCACTGACGCCAGTGTCTTTCGTGTGCTCCGTTCTGGCTCCGAAATCGCGATCCGGTTAATGGAGACTTTGGACGCGAGGAAGAATCATCTCTGTTTCTTCCAACCTAGTCGCTGTCATTGTCATTGTCGTTGTCGTGGGAAAGAAACGTGACAGGAGGAAGGATTTCGACGTATTTTTCGTCAGGGTGAGACGCGATACGAATCGTAGTCGCGTGAAACAATGGACACTCGTGTTTTCCCTATAATCGATGTAACATTGAACAGACCCGAGTTGCATTCGTGCAAATTTGCTCGACACGAAAGGATTCCTCTGCATTCTGTGAGTTAAGTTCAAGGTAGCAAGGTAGTGACTCTGTGCTTACGCGTATAGGTTAGTTCGAAGTTCATTTCGTACCGATTTTACTAGCAAGTTTCACTGGAAAGTTTGTTTCGTGCGGATAGAGGGGTCCAGGTAATTTTGGAAGCATATGTGCATAGCGGAGGAAAAAGGCTCGGGATATCTGGTTTAAGGTTCTTCTCGACACGGAACGAATTAACCGTGGCATAGGAGGCCTGATCGCGTTAGAAAATGGTGAAAAGCGAGACGGGTATCCAGAGAGATTCCTGGAGGTTCTCGAAGCGACACTGTTTTCCGCCTTGGAGGATCCCGGTGATCCACCAAGAACGACAAATAATTTCCTACAGAGGCATAGACGTTTCGAGTGTTTGCCGAGGTCCTCGAGCGAGCCATCGACCAACCTGACCGCGCCGTGGGAAAATCCTCGGAAATTAAATCCTTGCCCCGGCCTCCTCCGAACGAGGACGCTCCGTCAGAGACTAATCCCGTTGTTTTAGGCTTTCCCTGGCTGCTCCCGGGGAAAAATTACTCCCGGTTGGTCAGTCATCGCGAGAATTCCGTCCGTCCGACTGGTCGTAGGAAAAATATTTGCACTCGACCGAGATAAATGAGAAGCTGGATAATTTCTCTTCCGGAAACGCGGCGTCTCTTGTTACCCCGGCTTTGGAACGGTGGTAGTGCAGGTTGTAAGACAATTACCGATCAGCCTAATGATCCGAGAGGCTAATTAACCGGTCTCGATCATCCTTCGAGCATGCTATAGATCGTTATCGAATTTTTCCCTCGTCGCCTTTGCATCGTGTCCAGGCAGTTGCCTCTTTCCGTGTACCCACCGGGTTATTTTCTGTCAGACGAAACGGTCAAGCGGCACGCAAGAAAGCCTATTTGCAGCTAATCGCCGCGATATTAGTCGCCCGGCACTCGTAAAACGCTATTTTTCCCCGCGATTTTTCTTCTCCCTTTTCCTCATCGGGCATTGGCAGACGCGCGCGCTCAGGGGCACGCTCTCGATGAGAATCCGGCGTCTCATTTAATTTAATGACCCGTTTTCGAGAAGCTGGTCGGCGCATACATAAGAAATCACTCGGTAAATAATTAATGTGTAATCAGACTCCGTTTGTGTGCGCGAGTGAAAGGGTCGACGACGAATGCCATCGACTGTAGGCAGGCAGTAGCAAGGGCGCCATCGAGGCAACGCGAGAACGAAGGGTGTTTGCCAGCAAACACCGTCGAGGACCTCTTAACGCATTCTAAACCTATGCGTGGGGCTCTTTTCGTCGGGCAAAGTGACGTGCAAGACGGTATCGGGCAAGGAACCAGCCCGTGCCCGTCTTTTAACTTCTGTTCCGCGTCCTCGAGCAATCCGACGGCCGATATTTGCTCCGCGAGTTGCCGGGCTCCAGTTACTCGCCGCGAATGTCCTCCGCGCGATTCCGAATTCGCGATTCCGGTCTCGACGAGGAGGACAGGTGGATGGTTCGTCGACTGCGAAATCGAGTGCGACGCAATCGACGTCTCTCGATTATCGCGCGACGTCGAGAAAGAGAGGAACTTGAATGGCATCCGATTGAGGCACGCGCCGTCGCTTAGAGGCTCTCCGAGGTTCGAGAGCCCTCGAATCGATTCGAGTCCCGTGGCACACTTCGGGGCAAATTAAGTTTCGCTTCTGAAATATGCTCTCCCTCGTTCCCTTTCTTTCGACCACCGCCATCGAACCCGCTTCTTTCGTCTTCCTTTCGCCTTTCTTTCGTCTTTCTTTCGTCCTCCCTTCGCCATTCATCCGTACCCGCCCTTATCTGGCGGGATCGGCTTCGGCGAATCGTGTCCGGTGCCGTTGCGAATCGCATCGAGACCGATTGTTTTGCCAGCAAAAGGGCCACCACGAGCGCTGATCGCGACACGGAGACGCGCGTTCCTTCGTTTCTGCGCCGCGGTGACGCGTATCGGCCGGAGCGGCGAGGAGCGGCGAGGAGCGGCGTGGAGCGGAGAGGAGCGGAGCGAAGAGAGTGCGGACGAAACGGAGAGTGTATCGAATTGCAGAAAAAATCGGCCCGGCGCGATGAATGAAGCGAGAGTGGGTGGCTTTAATTCCTATTACACCGCGGACGAGGAACCGAACGTAACCTAAGGAGGTCCGGCGGAGCGTTAGCGAAGCGAGAAGGAAGCGGGAGAGCAGGCGAGCCGGTGGACCTTTTTGGCAGCAAAAAGAGGAAATAGCCCCCGGTAACCTCTCGTTTGCACCGGCGCACGCTCAATTAACCATTTCCAGGGAAAAAATTCGCCGGCCAAATTCTGCGCGACAGCCCGTGAAGTCCGCGGCTCGTGTTCACCGCGAGGCAACCGAGCTCTCTCTGGCCGAACCGAGCGGAGCCGGGAGAAGCCGGAACGAAAGGGAGCACGGCTGGCGTGTACGTACGTGGGAGAGAAGAGAGGAGAGAAAAAGGCGGAGGAGGAAGCGAAAGTATAAGGGAGAGGACCATCGAGGTAACCCTGTATCGTTTTTCAAACAGGTACCCCCACCCCGTTTGTCTCTCTTCGTCGTCGACCTCGTCCTCGACTTTTCTTCCCTCTGTCTCCGTCTTCCTCTCCCCGTTCTCTCCTCTCCTCTCTCCCAGGCATACACGAAGATCGTACCGCGCCGTTGGGTGTAAGATTTCACGTGTACGCGCGGGATGGATCAGATTGGCCTGGCCTTAAGCCGTCGCAAATTACCCCGTAAGCCTTTTAGTCGCCGTGTGTGTTTTGCTGGCTGCACCCTAAACCTCCCCCGTCCACCACCTTTCCTATCTTACTCTCCGGCAGCCCTTCGCTCTCGCGTTATTATTTTGTTGCCCGGTAATATCCCCGAAACCCCCGTGGGGCTTTGCCAGGCCACTCTAAAGGGAATCTAACCGGAGCTCGCGGTCTAGGGGGTGCACGTTACAGAAATAGTTCTAAACTCGGCGAATTATCAATCGGCCACGGGCATGGCCTTTTATCCACGCAATTCCGCAACTTTAAATTGGATACCAACGTTTCGCGTTTAATCGTTCGAGGAACCGGGCCTCCTTTCGGCTCTGGCTCTGTTCCCGATGGCTCTGACCATGTTACCGATGTTACCATCGCTTCGAGTGTATCGCAGTAGTTACCAAGATTAACGTACGTACGTAGTATCCGCGACCTTGCGTTTGAAACTCGTTTACCAGGGCGATACGAAACCGGGAGTAATAGAAATCCGCGTTTAATTATGCTTAGTTAGGATTCAAGGCTGTCTGTACTTCCGATCGCATTAGTTAAACGATTTATAATATCGTATCTACATGCGACATTATCGTGTCCGAGTGATTCAGTCGGGAATTTCAGTTGGGAAATTGCCAGTTGGAATTTCCCGTGTGCAGACATAGCGAAATGTCGGGGTGAAAAATTCTAGAGTCACAGGGCACAGAGAAAGCTACCTAACGCGCTAGTAAAAATCCACCAAATTCTAGGAACTTGCACGATTTTATCGGAATCGAAGTAAATGCACTGCGAATTATTAAATTCTTCCCCAATGCGTACAATTTTACTATTAAATCGCAGTGCGAGTGGTCAAATTAAATTAAAGACATGGAAATAAAATACTTTTGCAGTGACAATTATATTTAATACATTTTGATTTTACCGCGGACAGGATAAACGTGCGTTGATTAGCTAAAATTAAATACCTCCTAAATTTACAAGGGGTTAATAGTTAAAAAATTTCGATATCGAGATGTGCGACGTTTGCAGAGGTTAATGGAATGCCGTATCGTGGCAGGCGAAGCCATCTTCTTTAGCCGGTACTGGTGGCAGCATCAAAAGACGAAGACGCGAGGCCCTGGGGGCGCGGGAGTAAAAATTTAACGCAATTCCAAGTGATTACCGCGGCCCTGTGATACACCCCTTATGTATCCACCCCTTGATTGGCTTACATTGTCGATGCTTAACTGTTTCATGCACCAGTGACCGACTAGGGGGATATCATTGCGCGCGATAGGGGTAACGTTTTCATAGCCCGGGGGCGGCTTGTCATTGTCAAGATTCAAATGTAAAAATCGTGGCGGGCTGTGCGTCGCGTAACTCCATCACCGGAAAGATTACAACGTTGAAACGGCTTTTTGGTCGTATCATTTGTCCCCATTAGAGCCGAAAATAATTCACGAATCGCGTGACGGACGGTTAACCCTTATCGGTCCGATGCCACAGTTTCCTGTAATTCCTGTATTTTCTTTCGCGCATATTTGGCAGCCCGTCGTTCGACTCTAACACCGCCCTCTGACGTGTAATTCTTTTATCGCTGGGATCGCCGACACCGGTATCTAACGATGGCCGATCCATCAAATATTTAGTGCCTAGCTCTAGAGTCCCTGAAACGTCGAGCCTTCCATTCCGTTTCATCGTCGAATATAGACAAAGCGGCAGTGGATGGCCTGTCATCTCTCCTCGAACGGTGAAAATCGATATCCCCTACCGCGTGGTAATTTTCGTGTGAAAACAAGTACTAGGTAATTGAGCAAAAACACGTAAAAAATGAGGGGTACAAGGTGGCGGTACGTCGTGGAAAGCGTCTCGGAAGGATCATGGGGCCCGATGCCAGCGCGGATAGGAAATAACTCTTCGTGGCTCGTTCGAGCGACAAAGAATTTATACCATGGGTTACTCGATACCATCCCGTAGCATAATACGCACACCATACGTGCGTGCAACGCGTCGCGGCCAGGTACGTACGCGTTAAACGTACGTCCAGGACGCCGGAGATACCATCTCATTTAAGGATCAGGATCAGGACTACAGTGTTGCGTTACATCACCGGCCACGGTTATCCCTTAATATACCGGGTGTTCTCTTAACGAGCCCGTAAACGAGAGTCGTGTTACGTCGGGATCGGTCGTTAACGACTCGGCGGAAGGAAATAAGGCGAAAGGGAAGGGCTTATGCGCACGGCAGTGGAAGAAATATTCAAATTGAAGCCTCGTATCGCGATGTCCACGGTGTTATACACGCGGCGATGTACGCAGTCCGCGAGTACGCGGGATATCACAGCGACGTAACGTTTCGTGCAATTACATAATTAAAATATCGGCCATGGAAGCCGCGATCACCGCGCAAATTACAAACCGTGTCATCGTTTGACATCTAATCGAGCGCGTTTGCGGGCCGCTATTACCGATTATTTCTTGTTAAATACCACGCCGTGTGTACGCGAATTCCCAGCTCGCGCGAGCTGTTCAAAAGGCGGCTGACATTCGCGTGTCGCGTTCAATTGCAGCGAACGTGTTCATTTCGACCGCCGCGGAACGCGCGCGAGACGTTCGAACGCGAGTGGCTCGGGCTAATCGTTCGTTTGACCGACAAAGACGCAGGATACCGTATCGTATCGCGCATAAATGCCTGTGTCGCAAGATTTACTACGTCTGATTAAGCAATTAAACCGTACGGAGGCGCTTGCCGACGTTTTTGCCGCGACCGGCTAGCAATTCTCGTTATAAATTCTACCATCTTCGATATGGAAGCTTGCCAGGCTCCTCGTCCTCTCGGTCCCTCGGCGCCCTTCGCTGTCGGCCATCGTCGTCGCGGCGGTCTCACCAACGGTCTTACCGGCGGTCTTACTAACGGTCTTCAGGCAAGGAGGGGCGGGGGGGAGGGAAGGGGGAAGAGGGTACGTCAGAAATCTCGTCACGGTATAGCTCGCTGCTAATTGTCGCTATAATCTACGCGGCGGGACCGAAATTCCAGGTTGTTAGAAGCTAACGATTGCGAGAGCCGCGGAGAGGAACGGAGGGAAATGGCGGGGAGCCGAGGGGAGCAGAGGGGACGTTAATTATCCTAGCTAATAACGCGGAGCTTCGCGCGGGACGATCCGACTTTCCATCGTTGAGGCTATTCACTCGTGATCGAGGAAGAGTATATTAATGGAACGGCGTTGCGAGTCTTTCGAGAAAACGGCGCGAACATATTAATTTTAACCGTGCGATTGCGGCTGGTATCGGTTTTGCACAAGCGGCCCGAGTTAATCAAGAATTGATTTATGTAACCGTACGCGCACACCAGCTGACCCACCGCGGTTCTACGGGGACCGGGCAGAAGCTGGAATTCCGCACGGCAATTATTTAGCAGTGATTAGACGCGATTTCGAATTAAACAGCGTCGAGTAGGCGAGCGGCAGTCGAGTCACGTCGAGAAAGAATCCGTTTAGCTAATTTCTGCCTTGCAGACTCGAACCGGTGGACGAGAGACAGAGGCCGGGAGAGCGAGAGGGGAGGGCGGGCCCCCCACGGCGTTCACTGTTGATTCATTTTATTAATTTTTCTCATTCCCCACGATAACTCGATCCGGAGACGAAAGCAGAGGCGTCTTCGACGACTGCTGAATTAAAGACGTTACGACGAGTCACCCCCGAAATCGCTCCGTTCGAGCGAACTTCTTCTGTTCTTCGCCACGGTCTCGCCAATGGGGTGACGGGGAATCGCCGAGGAAATTACCAGGCCCGTGAAAATTTCACAGCGTCGCTGGATTTATTACCGACCTTGCGCGTCATTATCATTTCCAAATTACGTTCGTTTCGTGGGCTCGTTTCGAGACACCGGAGGAATTTCCTTGATTAACGTCCTTCGTCAATGTCGATCGTCGTCGTGAATCTCTTCCTCGTTTTATCCCTCTCCTTCCTCCGCTTTATCTCCCGTTCGATGACGAGGAATAGAACGACTACGGGGTCTACGGGGAATAAACGTAGCCGAGCAGAAAAATTAAACGCATTCGGTATCCCATAGGGTGGCCCGGAGAGGGGGTGAGTGCGAATCAATTTCTGGCGTGCCGGCCGTGTCCGTGTAAACCAATTTCAGGCAATTTCGCGTCAAGAATAGCCTCTTCAACAATGAATTGACCCCACGCGAGGACCTTTCCAATTTTAACCGATCTCGAGAATACACTTCTTCGGGAACGGGCCGGCCTTCCAGTTCCGTCGCGCCGTTTCTCCCCTAGTCGAGGACGGTCATGGGACCGGGATGAATCAGACGTCGCACAGAGTCTACCTCCTTGGCCGAAAAATCCTTTCCATTTCGTTTCTCCGTCGAGTACTAGTCGGAAATATCGTTCGAGTTTATTACCTCGAGATTTCGTCTTGCAGGTATAATCTGTGCGAGAAATATGGCGCGAAAAGTCCCCGAAATTCAAATAGGACAATAGGTCGTCTGTCAACTTGCAATCTCAATTTAGATTGTCAACTATTTCTTTACATTTCGCGAACCATCGTTAACGATACCTAATAATACCTAACCATATCTGACAATCGAATAACCGATTCCAAATTCCCATCGCGCAATACTGGTCTCTTCTCGTCGCTTCAGCGAATTACACTCCGAACGTTCGGTAATCCAGTAACCAATAAACAAATTACAGTAACAACCAACGATACCTTGATACGTGTTCCTCGACGCACAAACGGCAACGAAAATTTATTTCCCCTCTGTTTTCACGAACGCGAAAGGAACGAAATGCTGCCACGTCTGAAGTCTCTTTTTCCCAAGGGAATTGCCGGTGTACGGACCGTTTTATCGCCAGTGTATTTTCACGGAGCCGCGTAGCCGCGTGTCCTGAGTGAAATTAGCGAATCCCTGCTCCCCCGAGGCGCAGGATACGCGTAGTCCACGGTTGGTCCGCTGCGTTACTGCGGGACAACACGCGTCGCTTCATATTCCTGGCCCCTTTTCAATGTTCCGGCTTCTTGAAGTGTCAAATTTAATAAGCTCGCTATCTCGATTTTCCTCGGACCGGAATACACTCCTCGTCGCGAAAAGCCACTGCACACCCTATGTCGTTCGCTATCTGGATGCGTCTACTACCCTAAATAGGATATATAGTAGAAAATATTGTTTTCTTTACAAAGTCCTATGCAAAATACGAGCTGCAATGATTCAAAGACGAGATTTTTAAGTGAAGTCAACTTTTCTGGCAGTTCTAAGACTGTGTACCGCTTAACTCACTAGCGCCACCACGGCGCGTATCTCCGATAACCTATTATTTCTCTTCTTATCGCTTTTCTCGTTTATAATAGAAAATATTGTTTTCTTTACAAAGTTCTATGCGAAATACGAGCTGCAATGATTCAAAGACGAACTTTTTAAGTTAAGTAAACCCTTCCGGCAGTCTTAAGACCGCGTACCGCTTAACTCACTAGCGCCACCACGGCTCGTATCTCCGATAACCTATTATCTCTCTTCTTATCGCTTTTCTCGTATATAATAGAAAATATTGTTTTCTTTACGAAGTTCTATGCGAAATACGAGCTGCAATGATTCAAAGACGAGCTTTTTAAGTTAAGTAAACCCTTCCGGCAGTCTTAAGACCGCGTACCGCTTAACTCACTAGCGCCACCACGGCTCGTATCTCCGATAACCTATTATCTCTCTTCTTATCGCGTTTGTCGTATCGTTTTCGAAAGCGTTAAGCTTTCTTTTTCATTCTTCTGGTCTAAAATCGCGAATCTTGTACACGTTTGGCACCTGACACCTCTGTGTCTTCAAAATTGTAGTTTTACGGTACAGCAAGCCGGTTTTTGCCGTTTTCAAGATGCGTTACCTGGAAGTACGCGTTAAACGCGACACACCCGCGCCGCGTAATTCGCGTAGACGTCGCGGAATTTATTACGCACCCCACAAAGGAGTCAACCTTGCGTTCCAGGGAAACTCGATTACCGGGGGAGGAGGGCGCATAAATTGCCTATAGCTCTCTCTTCCTCTGCCTCGGACTCCCTTTTCGTCCCTCGTGTCATGATTCCATTTTGTTTCTCTCCCTCCTTCGCCCTCTGCAGTTTCCAACGATAGTTAAGGCAATACCCGTCCATGGTCCATGCAAATTTTGTTAACGTGGAACGGGAGACGCACGGAAGTAGAGGAATCTTAAGACGGCGAACCTCGTGGAAGTCTGGAATCCGCGGAATCCGCGTGTCTCGCGAATAATCGAACGTTGCTGTTGGATTATCCGAGATAATCTCATTTATACTCGCTTCGACTTACTCTGGAATTTTATACACATACCGCGCGTATGCTAGGAGTGTTCTATTAAATCGCGACTTAGAGACAGCCTGAGGCTCTCTTAGATCTTTAATAACACTGGTTGCTTCTTACGGAGAGAGTCGTTATGGCGCGTGCAAATTAATAATTAAATAATAACTGAAAAGCGATCGTGCTTATTAGCTAATGCACAGAGAAAACACCGCTGCAGCGGAAGATATATGGCTCGTTTCGTAAGAACTTCGGCCACTCCCGGTAATTCGAATAATTAACAATCAGGCAACGGTAGAAAAACAATCGGCGGTATCAATTAATCGATACCCTATCTCTGATAATCGAAACGCAGCTCCTTCCGTAAGGTTTCACCAGCTCTCGCGCACGTGTGTGTATGATAACGTACACCATCAACAGCGTGTCACAGACACAGCAGTGCAATCGCACTCTGTGACATAAAATCTGCACGGTTCGATCGCTCCGCGTGGCACTCGAACGCTTAATGGCAATGTCTCGCGCACTGCCTCCCAATAATCGTATCTCACGCAATGACCAAGCCCTTGTTAATACATTCGTTGCCAGTTGACAACGCTGCACGCGGATACGACGTCATTAACACCAGCCACGTCGTTTCGAATGTACGTCGGCTGCGAACTGCACCGGGCAAACATTAAGGTCGCGCACCTTAAGGAGCCATTTTTATCGCCAAGTACACGCATACATGGGCTCGCAAGCTGCACCGACTCCAACAATCGGTGCTTCTGGCAAAGGAAACATCGTCACGCGTCCGACCCGCCGAGAGAAGAGGGTTAACGACTATGGGAGAGGGTTGTTCCGCGGAATAAGCGCTGTCTCTTTGAGAAATTTGGAGAAATTATCTGGCAACCCCATCGATCCTCTGCTTCCCAAGTAGGACACTTGATTACACGTAGATTACACGCGTCCTTTGTCTGTCAACCTGTTACACACGGCCGACGATGGTCGCGAAGAAGCTTCTTGCAGATCCTAATCTGCTTGGCTGTTCTCGCGGAACAAAAGGGTCCAATAAATTTGGAGGTAAATACCAATTAGTCCGTCGTCTCCGTCGATCTGTTCGCGATTAATCCCGCAATCTTTGCAATGCTTCCTGCAGAGAAAATTCCAGTGTATTTTGGCCAAGTCTCCTCGCTCAATCCCGGTTTCCTCGCACGCCTATCGTCTATCCTTCCCGCTGGAACTCGTGATTAACTGGACGGATAAAGAGGTCGGTATCAATCCTGCTCGATCGCGCGAATTCTTGTACGCGTTTGCAGTGTGCCTATGCGGCAGGTTGATTTTTTAAGACTTTGCAACGTACCGGCAGGGTAACCGGTTTCTCGATTACGTAGAAAGTGGCCCGTTTTTTCGATCGTATCGCGAATCGATCGCGCATTGGCCATCGCCGCCGCGACAGCGGAGCTAGCGAAAGCCACTCGCGCGAATTCAGCTTAATCCCACGGATCCTCCGTCGTGATCCTCCACGACGATCGAGAACCGCTCCGATCTCGATCCACCAGAGGTTCCCGTTCGATTTCCATTTCAATTTCGATATAAAGCGATCCATCTTCCGCTCCTCCGAAGCTCCTCCGAAGCTTCCCTCCGTCTAATCGCTTTCCGGACCTGTCCGCGAAACGGCGACCAGGTCTTTCTGCGTTTCACTCGGTTAATTTACAACCGCGCCATAAATCCTTCCGTAACGCGGATCGCAAACGGCTACCGTATCTAAAAACACGGCTGTAATTATCGCTACTTTGTCCGCCGGTAATTACACCGTGCTGTTACACGAAAAATGACCCGAGCGCTGGACGGTGTGCTGGACGGTGCGCGCGCGCTCCGCGCAGACAGGAAGTGCACAGAGGCGAGCGGAGGAAATCGTGCTTTAAACGATACCCACGCGTTCGTGCGCTCGTTTGCCCGTGGCCCGCTCGTTTGATCGTGCAATTATTACGCAACCATCGCCGCTAACATTCGCGTATCCTACCATTCTTTCCATCCACCGTCCGTAGTCCGGTCCGCGACGAAATATCTCGATACGCGTTCATACGCGCGTACCGCGTCGTCGCTTTTCCATTTCCGCCGTAATTAGAACAACCAGCTGGCCAGTCTGACAGAGGTGAACCACGGGCTGGTATCTTGGCCGTCTCGCGGCGTTCGCCGCGAAATTAGCCTCGGTCTTTCGCGTAACGCGAGAACGAAATTACTCGGCGAACCCATTGTTCGCGGCTCGCGTGTCTTTGCTTTTTATTCCTCTCCGTTTACTCCCGCTGGACGCGACCCTTCCGCCATTTTTCCGACGGCCAACGACAGCGGCGACCGATCGCCGCGTCTCCTAACTAGGCGTCTGGTACCAGGCGTCTGGTTCTAGGCTCGCAGGCCAGCGCCATGCCTCGTATAGAAATTTCGATTCGACAAAACGATAAAACCGGTTTAGAACGATCCCGCTGGATTAATAGCGCTTTTTAGTCGACGTCGAACGCGAACGGAGATTTACACGCCGCACTGTCTCGGCTGCTAGTCTTCGATCGGCCGATCGTATTACCGGGCACCGTGAAAAGAGAGGAGAAAAAGGAGGAAAAGTGGGAAAAAAAGGAGAGGAAACGCGAATACTGTTGCCGCGAGTTCGCGCGATTAAGAACCGGTGCCACAAGCATTGGCGTGTGCTCGAATGCGTGGCTAGAGGAGAACCAGCGGGTAAGTATATAACGCGAGTCACGAAGCGTTCACGCATTCGTCGTATTCGGAGCAACAGGAGCTTATCGCGGCGTGGAATCTTTTCCTCGGTCGAAAACCTCGCTTTTCTCCGTAAATTAGGGGCCCGTGGCTATTTTCGATGGCGGATGTGACGTTGCAGCCTTCGGAAGTGGCCCTTTTTGTTAGGAGCCGCGAACCATCCGCTTGCCTGGCGTTAATAGCGGTTTGCTGCCCTTTCTGCTCGTTTGCTGTTAACCATCGCGCTTTTTAGCGGCCCACCGTCCCGTTTTCGGGGCTCGTTCGCTCGATAAAAAATATTCACTTTGCCCCGTCGGATGAGCAACCACACCGGTCGCTTCCTTCCACGTCTACTATCTAAAATCGAATCCTCGATTGTCTCGTTCCGAATTCGCGTAAACGAAACGGGTCACGGGGCACCATTGTTTCGCGTCGATCCCGCGAACTTGTCGGTAGACGAGGAAAACCAACCGAGATCAATGGATAACGGCGATCGGATCTATCGGCCCTCGGATCGGACGGTAGCAGCGGCGTTACAACAGTTCCTTTCAAACTCGATGACCATAAAGTACGAGACACGACGCGTTGGATCAGGTCTCCTGTTCCTCGAGGTAAAAAGCTGGTCGAGCGATAACGATACCGTGGATAATTCGCAACGACCACGAGAAACCTCTGTTAGGGTGGTCACACACCGTCCTTCGGTGTCTTCCACTCCCTCTCGGCTGGCTCGAGATGAGCGACCCGAGGCCCTTCGATTATACGAGTACTTACTTCTATAGTCTGCTGAAATTTCAACGAAATAGACTTCAAGAAATGATCGCGTCTATACTAAAAATATTAATTTTTAGGAGAAAATTTAGGACAAATATCCTACAAACTGAACCGAGACTTTGAGATATGGAACATCTTCGAACGCGAATATCTCATGGATCCCAGCAGATCCAGAGTTTTGCCAGGCGAGAAGTAGTACATTGGTAGTATCGAAAATTTTATTCGAAATTTGGAATTGAAAAATTTCCCATTTCGCGGACTGGGGAAGGAAGGTTGCTCGTGACTGGTCCATAGGGTAAAGCTCGGACTCGAACGAATGAGACGGCGCTTTCTTCCCGCGATCCCGTAGCTCTAATAGGCGTGCAGTCGTTCGCGTAAATGGCGACGTAACGGGGATTATCGAGGCCTCGTTAAACGTCGAGCCTCTAAGCCCCGTTCGTACCCGAGCTCACGCTAGAATCGGCTAATTGTTTGCAAAAACACCGAGGGAAATGCCAGTCCCCGGAATCTGTCGCGACGACTCGCACGGCTGGAATCTGCCGATAGGCTGATTCGGCGTGGCTGACTCGCGGTTTCCTCTTCTTCTGCCGCTTCGATCGGTCGTTTGATCGGCCGGCGAATTTCACCGTGGCTGAAACGCGTCTCGCAATTTCGCGGCATGAGAAGCAGGAAATGCCCGCGGAGAGCCACCTGTCGTTCCCGGCTAGTTACGTCGCGCGGCTTTCCGCTTTGACGCCGCGTGTCATCCGCGATTTCGTGCGGACGCAGCGCGGCAAAGAACAGGCTACCCTTTCGCCCCGCGATTTGACAGATGGATCGCGAAGTATGCGAGAAATGCGAATCTACGAGTTCATCCTGGAACGTCCGCTGGTATCGAAGGGAAGCGAAAAGAGCCAATGGCTCCTTGGTTACGCTCACGTCCCATGACGGAGCTTCCTTCCTGCATCTCGAATTCGAGATTCCAGGTCGTGCTTTATCGCGAAAATAAGAAATTCCGTGCATTCCCTTACCAGCAGAGACACGTTAGAGAGTGGCGATTGCGAGAAGGAGATATTTAAAACGTCAAACGTGATCCTGAAGAGTGTAAGCTGATAAATACTAGGAAAACGATTGGAACGCGGAAAAGCGTGATTCACGCGCGAATGGCAGCGATTTAGGGCACGGAATATCGTATGCGTGTCACCGCGGGTGAAACGAAAGGTGGTTGAGTGCGCGAGTCGCGTCAGCCACTCGGTTAATTATCCCTTACTAATCAGCCAGAGGTGAGGCGTCCATCTGGTCCTTGAGCGGGGCCCAAAGGCAAGCGCGGCCACGATGGCACGACGATAATCGCAAATTGGATTATAATTTGCAGGAGATAAGTCACGCTCGTCACCTCGACTGCGAAATGGCCGAGAACCGAGAACGAGAGGGAATCCGTGGAGCGGGAGAAGGACAGAGCTCATGGGAGCGTTCGTCGAGGGCCCTTTCGACCCTCTTCGTCTCTTCTGTCCTCCATGTCCCCGGCTTTCCTCCACCCTATCCGTCAATTATTTAGTAATTGAATGCGAGGAAGCCGAGAGTCATCGTTTAAATTATCGTTTCTGGTAAGCCACCACCGTCGGCGTTGCTGTTTATCAGCGGCTGCGCGAACAAGAGCGAAACCTCGCTAACGATGTTCCTTCCTCGTCTCGACCTGCAGTGTCTTCTCCTCCTCTCTCCGTCTCCTTTCCGCTCCAACCTTCCACGGGGATTTTTCATTTAGCCCGCATCCGCGGTTACGCCTCGAGAGCCAGGGTTAAAAGACTTCGTTTCCTTGGCAGGATCTTGCTAGGCTAATCGAGGGAAGAGATACGATGACCGTTGGAAAGGCGAGAAGAATGATTACGGAAATGTATGCGAGGTGGAGGCAATCGGGGAGATAACGAATCGACTTTCTAGCCGGTTCCGTTTAGGATATCGAATAGCCTATGGGATAAAGGTTAGACAGGGAAACGTCGGCGTCGGCGCAGCCCCGAACCCCGGCTTCGTGGTCGCGAGTCGAGCTCGAGGAGAGCTCGCACGATTCGTCTCGGCGCGGGCGCGAACGAGTTCGCAGCCCGATCCTTATCCGTCTAATAAATAGCTCGAGACGTGACTACGACGTTTCGTGACAAGTTAATCACGCGGAGAAGGAGCAATCCCCAGGAGGAATCGCGCCGTTACCCTCTCGCTGTAGATGAATCCACAGAAACTGCACATATTTATGTAAATGGCCGCCGACCCGTTCCCGTACACCTAGCCTCCTCTTTGTTTTACAAATATGGCACTCCGCGCCGCAGGAACCAGGCGGCCATCTTTGTTTGATGACTCGACAAGTAACGCGCGGCCGCGCGCCAGCAACCCCGCCGATCATCGTCCACCGATCGGCATACGATTAACACGAATTCCGTGGGCAGCGTTCAGCCACGGTCTAGCATCACCGCTGACGAACCCCACTGCGCTTTTACCTATCGCTTTCTTCGCCGCCCGAGTCTCCTTGCCGATCGTGCACACCCGATTCGCAGATTTCTCCGCGCGAGACAGCGTAGGTCGAACAATTATCACGTAATCACGGCTGCAAGAAGACACCGGGAATGATTAACGCCCTAGGCGTGTCTCGTTTAGCGTGAGTGTCGCTCAGACGTAGGCAGTAAGCTGCTTCGATTGTCGGGGTTAAAACGTCGGAACACGCGAAACAATCGTATCCCGCCGGTCGTCCTCGCGAGTGAAACTGTCATTACGCGAGGTCGCCAGTCTTTTGCCAACGAATGTTGACCTATTTGCATTCAAGCACGGAATAATCCGCGAGCTGACTTCTTTCCATTACCAATTGCCGAATATTCTTCGTATGATCACGTATGATGATCGTTTGATCCCTTTTACGAGCATCCTACCTAAGTGGGTTCGTTATATTCTTAACAAGTTCTACTTTTGTTATGAAAATATCTTTAACTGTCATTACGAGTAAATACTGATACGGCCCAGTCGTCAGTTGAACGTAACGTCGCTGGTGCCGAAGCATAAATGGATTAAAAATTAATATCGAAATGTCGTCCCATCTAGAAAGACTACGTCGAACCACGAGAGATTAGGGTACACGAC
>NW_016910280.1:274840-386556 GCF_001483705.2 Eufriesea mexicana
ACACGACGCGTATCGACTCGCAGATGACGATTTCTCTCAGCCAGGGATTAAACCTATCCTCTTACTTCACCCTCCGTCGTTGTTTTCCATTTTACACGGTGTATGTTTGCGCTTCTTGACGGTGGCAGTCGCGACGGAGGCGGGATTAGTCGAAATGGTAATCCCGTAGGCAAAGCGTGGCGTTACACGCGGCTGGTAGCGGCGATGTTTTTCCAACGGGGACACGTTAACGCCCCGTCACTTGTTTCGTGTTTGCTCGCTCGTTTGATCTTCGAGCACGCTTCATTTGACGCTTATTTGCCCTGCGAGCGCGCGCTGTGTGCGCTTCGTCTCCGCGGGTTGCAACACGGCGCTGAGATTTCACAGGCAGCCTCGAGTTTTTCCACCAAAAGAACAAATATCCTTCGATCCACTTCTTCCTCCATCTGTACTACTGCTCGACTAAAAGTAACCGTTTAGCTGGTTAAAGAGAAAAGTAACACGCGCTGGTTTCGCGTCGCGTGACGTTGAAGACATGTCTCACGGTGAACGTGGGCTGACCGATTCTACCGCTTTCACCGGATTCCTCGAGCGATCCACGATGCCACGGACGAATCGTCCGTGGGTCCAGGATGGGATTCTCGATTCGTTGTTGGATCCCGAAGCGTTCGTGTGCTCGTTGCGAGAGACTACGAGGGGATAGGGAACGGTGGAGGGATCTCCATCAGTATCGGGCACGAGCGACGATCAATTTTTCTTGTACGCGAGGCGCGGACGTCGGGACGTGCGGATATGAAAAATTTCGAGCAGCCGGTAATGAGGTGCGTTCACAAAAGAGCCGCGTTCACGTTTGGACAGCCACTGTCATTTGTTCTCGGATCCACGGTCATTTGTCTGCTCACGGGCCGGCCTGTCTTTTGTTACACCGTCAAAACAGCATTGTGCCGGGCTAACGACGTTCATCTCGCGCCACCCTCTGCACCGATACACAGGGCCATCGTTTGATTTACGCGTGCCCCCGTCTAATCGCGCGTTTATCAAGGTCCCGGCTACGATTAGACCGTTCTTGAAATATTTTTCCTCCCCAGGATCCAGAAGAATCCTGATAGAATCCATCCGAGGCTACTTTGCAGGCCTCGCGGCCTTCCTACTCGCGATACCACGCGTGTGTGCATGTGCCGGGTTAACGACGTTCATCTCTCGCCACCCTTTGCACCGATACACAGGACTATCGTTTGATTTACGCGTGCCCACGTCTAATCGCGAGTTTATCGAGGTCCAGGCCACGATTAGACCCTGTTCTTGAAATCACCGTAAGAATATTATTCCATCCCAGAATCCAGAAGAATCCTTCCCACAGAATCCATCCGAGGCTACTATGCAGGCCTAGCAGCCTTCCTACTCGCGATACCACGCGTGTGTGCATGTGCCGGGCTAACGACGTTCATCTCGTGCCACCCTTTGCACCGATACACAGAATTATCGTTTGCTTTACGCGTGCTCACGTCTAATCGCGCGTTTATCGAGGTCCAGGCCACGATTAGACCCCATTCTTGAAATTACCAGCGCAAATATTTTTCTACCACAGAATCCAGAAGAATCCTTCCAAAAGAATCTATCTGAGGCTACTATGCAGGCCTAGCAGCCTTCCTACTCGCGATACCACGCGTGTGTGCATGTGCCGGGCTAACGACGTTCATCTCGTGCCACCCTTTGCACCGATACACAGGATTATCGTTTGCTTTACGCGTGCCCACGTCTAATCGCGCGTTTATCGAGGTCCAGGCCACGATTAGACCCCGTTCTTGGAATTACTAACGCGAATATTTTCCTACCCCAGAATCCAGAAGAATTCTTGCGATAGAATCCATTCGAGGCTACTTTGCAGGCCTCGCGGCCTTCCTACTCGCGATACCACGCGTGTGTGCATGTACCGGGCTAACGACGTTCATCTCTCGCCACCCTTTGCACCGATACACAGGATTATCGTTTGATTTACGCGTGCCCACGTCTAATCGCGAGTTTATCAATGTCCAGGCCACGATTAGACCCCGTTCTTGGAATTACTAACGCGAATATTTTCCTACCCCAGAATCCAGAAGAATTCTTGCGATAGAATCCATTCGAGGCTACTTTGCAGGCCTCGCGGCCTTCCTACTCGCGATACCACGCGTGTCTCACACGGCAACCTGGCCGTAACTCGGACAGGCGTGTGTGCATGTACCGAGTCAAAAATGAGCAAACGCAAAGGTGCAGCGTGTCGGTTAATTAATGGCGCGTAATTCCTATCGGGTTTTAATAGATATCGCACGGTCGGCCACGGCGTTTAGAGCTGTCGGCGATCGGCTGGGCATTAATCAAACTAGTTTCCTAGCGAAATTATAATCCGGTCGGTTTTCGCGTCCACTTGGCGGCGTACTCGCCGCACAGAAACTGCAGATATCATCCAAGCGTAATTAGAAGCTCGTCGAATTTCTCCGTTCGCCGTCTCCTCCCTCTCGTTTTTCCCCTCGGAGCAAACTGGTTCGCGCGTGATCCACTCCTCCAAAATCGACTCGACTCGTTTGATCGACAGCCTCGGACTGGATATTATCGAGATAACGGTCTCCGTTATTCCACGGGATCGTGTTCGTTAGTCTACATAGAGACTCGCGCAACGCGGATCCGTTTCGTTGACAATCGGTGGCACCACCCACCGAGATGCTGCGGCCTGGCTATTAGCATCCGGAACAATCGACCGCCGCGGGTCATGACAGCACGAGAAACCCTATGAATTTATCGTAATTTTATGTATGGCACAATCAGCGGCCTCGGTGGCGGATAAAAAGGAAGGCGAAACGCGTGATTTACCGCCTTTTAAGAACGTGGCTGCGAGACAGCCACTGGACCACAGAGACGAACGCGACTGAACGCCGTGAAAGCGATACTTTCCGTGCCCCTTTTGAAACAGACGTCGTTTATAACGACCACCAGGGACAAAAGTACCTTTGACGTTTATGGCTTACGTTTAGTATTTTATTCCAAACGAGACATCAACGAGCGTGGATTCACATGAGTGGAGAAGAGATGGTAGCCATCTTCTTGGCTACCAGGATCACGCGAAAAGACGTAGAATCGCGTGTTTAAATATAATACACTCGTAGGATGATACCGATAAAAATGACACGGCGCAGGTGAGCGCAGGGAATGTATAATTACGGCGATATTAATTTTACCAAAGGCAAAGGCGCGTTTTCAGCGAGCGTAGGGACGGTAGGGAGACTGGTTCAGCATCTCCAGTGTTAGAGGTCTTTATTATTTTATTCAAACGGTCCGCTCGTCCTTTTATTTTCCTTCCCGTAGACGTGCATGGAACGGCGTACGAGACGTTGAAATCGCTAGGCTGCCCCTAAGTCATTAGTGTGCCACGGCATAATTATACAGCTAATGATATCCTGAAGTGTTTCGAGACACCGTGGCTCTCGATGTTGAAAACATCAACCGGGTTGCACGAAAAGATGAACCTCCTCCCTTGGCTTCCCGTTACCCACATTAACTATACTCTACACGCGAGTAAACCCGTGATGATATCATAAATTTCCACATGGAAGAGGAGTTACGAAAGCCTGCCCGGCTGTCCCTCGCTCGTTTAGTCCTTTATTTATTTACTTGTTTATTTATTTACGCTAAGAGCAGTCCTAGATAAAATCAAGTCGAAGCGAGATGGAAGCCCGACCTTCCCTTAAAATATTTCGCGAATAAATACAAAACGAAATTTAATGACTCCATGTTCGATCAACGCCAAAACTGCCGATGCGTGAAGAGTAGATTGACATAAGTAGATACGCGTAATCTTTGTATCTGGATAGAGCTCTTAATTTTATCAAAGGCAGCTGCGATCCTCCTTTTCAGGAATCGCCGTGCATAATTATAATTTATCGCGATCTCTTCTTCTCTTTTTACGAACCTCGCGCAAAATCGGGAAAATTTCGCGAGGAAAAGGTGGAACGCGGAATAGGAGAGGGTAAATTTGAGAGAGAGAGGATTGGGAAATTCACGGTTAGCCGGGTATCACGGGTAACAAGGAGTCCTCGGAGCGCATCAGCTGCGTCGCGACACACATCGAGTGTGTGGGCCTTTTTGCGGAACGGGCCAAGATAAATGACGAGAGGATTAATCGCCTGGCGATCGGCGGGACCAAGGGAGCAAAACTGTGTGTAATCGCCGGCCGTGTGGCGCAGCGCGGCCGCAGCGGCCGGTTAATCGGTTGTGCGCGTACAGTCGAGTAATTTATGCAGCGTGCAATCACCGCAGCCACGAATTGAGCCACCGCAGGAAAAAGGAGCAGCTCGACCGAGATTTACCGCGGCTCTCGGCCTGATAGACTCGCGGGAAAGGGAAACGTTCGCGATCGGCAGCTCCGATCGAAAGCCGGCGTTGAACCGGAGGAATCGTCGCGATTATCGCCTCACCGTAGCCCGAAGACACGCTGTACTGTTATACTTGCCATATTGCGCCCTCGGATTAAGCGCCGTCTCACGACGCGACGCCGTGAGATGCGGAGAAATCGCGTTGTCAATTTTCTTCGACTGGGCTTCTCTTTATTGAAAAAAGTCCCCAAAAATTTGGGAAAAACACGTTTCGCTTCATGAAAATCTTTGATAGTACGTCAGTGTTACGATGAAACTCAAAGTGCAAGGGATCGTTGAAATTATTTGGAAGAAATCGGTTGGAGGATGTCAGAAGAGACACCTCGCAGTAGGAACTGGTATCGCGACGATTATTATCGCGAATATTAGAAACATAGGTATACGTTTTGACCCTAGTGAAAATCCAAGTGATTATCGTGTTACTATACGTCGAGTAAACCTCGGTAAAGTGCAAGCGATTGTTGAAATTACTTAGGAGAACTCTCCATTCTTCTCTTCCTGCATAACACTATGAACGTGGAAGAAATCGGTCGAAGGATATATATCCGAACGGATTCCTCGTAATAGCAACCAGCCATGGCAATTTTAGTCGCGAAAATTCGAAACGTAGGTATCTATCTTGAGCCGCTAGTGCAAATCCTCGTCATTATCGCGTCACGGTAGTTCGAACATGAAAGAAATCGGTCGGAGGATATATACCAGAGTAGATTCCACGTAATACAAGCTAGTTGTGGCAATTTTTATCGCGAAAATCCAAAATATAAGTATGCATCTTGGTACCTAGTGAAAATCCTTGCAATTATCGTGTCAATATACGTCGATTAAACCTCGGTAAAGCGCAAAGAATCGTTGCCACGCTTCCTTCCTGCAGAATACTGGAAGAAATCGGTCGAAGGATATATACCAGAACAGACACCTCGCAGTAGAAGTGATCGTGTCGATTTTTATCGCGAAAATTCGAAACGTAGGCACCCGTATTGGTCTCCTAGTACAAATCCTCGTCATTATCGCGTCACGGTAGTTCGAACACGAAAGAAATCGGTGGGAGGATATATACCAGAGTAGATTCCGCGTAATACAAACTAGTTGTGGCAATTTTTATCGCGAAAATCCAAAATATAGGTATGCATCTTGATACCTAGTGAAAATCCTTGCATTTATCGTGTCAATATACGTCGATTAAACCTCGGTAAAGCGCAAAGAATCGTTGCCACGCTTCCTTCCTGCAGAATACTGGAAGAAATCGGTCGAAGGATATATACCAGAACAGACACCTCGCAGTAGAAGTGATCGTGCCGATTTTTATCGCGAAAATCCAAAATATAGGTATGCATCTTGATACCTAGTGAAAATCCTTGCATTTATCGTGTCAATATACGTCGATTAAACCTCGGTAAAGCGCAAAGAATCGTTGCCACGCTTCCTTCCTGCAGAATACTGGAAGAAATCGGTCGAAGGATATATACCAGAGTAGATTCCACGTAATACAAACTAGTTGTGGCAATTTTTATCGCGAAAATCCAAAATCTAGGTATGCATCTTGGCTCCTTATTGCAAATCACATCGAGAAGAAATCGTCGCGCAAGAAATCGGTGGAAGGGTACCAAAGCGGACACCTGGCACTACTGACAGATAGTAAGGATTTTTATCGTGGAAATTCGAAACGTAGGTACCCGCGTGGACGAAGCCAGGTCGGTCGTGTCCCTGGGCGCTGAACGCGGATCGGTTCTCATCCGGTCGACTTTGCCTAACGATCGGAAACGATGTCGTGGCTCGACGAGACTGGTACGCGCGGTGCAAAGACCTGGCATACTTTGTAACCTCGTATACCGTGTCTAATTGACACGCGAGGCGTAGGGTATCGCGTCGTGGCCGAGCGACGATAATCTGGGAAACACCGAGTCCGGTATTATACTTTATAATAGGAGCGGCGGACGACGACGCGGCAAGGCGGGACCAGGTCCGAGAGAGGGGAAAGGAGAACGAGGAAGGAACGAAACAACGAGGGAATCGACGTCGACATTCAATTTTCTTGCGCGAGCAAAAGAGGGAAAAAAGGGGTCTAACGTGGTTGACCGACGACGGAAAAAGTCGTCCCAGTGGGCTGTGCCACGATGTTCCGAGACTCTTTTATGCCACGCGACCTGTACGATCGACGTGTAATGAAGACGTATTATTTAATATACGCGTCGGCAGGGCCTCGCGATTCAGCCACCGCCCTAGCCATTGCGAGCTTTACACACACCGTAATCGGCGAATTTATCGGCCCCCCGCCGACCGTGCACGCGGAATTCCCTCGCCACCATTGCGAATTTTCCTTAAAACCCCTCCTCCGATATTTCCTCGCCTATTCTCCACCGATTCTCATCGGTTGCTTCGATAGTTCAGTTCCGATCTTCCGTCCAACGGGGGTACGTAATTCCTACGAAATTTCTACAAAATTTCTGCGAAATTTCTCGCGATCGGATCTCATCGACGAGATATCGTCGAGTAGGACCCTCGCCCCCTCTCTACTGCTTCGCTGTTTTCGCCGGACGATCGGATCGCGAGGGGGTTGAGGACAGGGGGTGGCGAGAAGAAAGGGAGAAACGGGACGTTGGAGCGTGAAAAGGAGAAAAAGAACGCAACACTCGGAGGACCAGCGTGGAATCGAGTGTCACTTGTCTTGGACGCATCGAGCGTCCCCCAGGGCACTCGTCGAGTGCGTTCGCCAAGGGGGAAGCGGTGGTGGCGGTCAAATCGATACGGTGTTTTGTTTTAAGCGACGTTAAAAGGATCGGACGAGACAAAACACGCTGCAGGGGTGCTGCGAGCCGGTCCAACACCCTCGGTCGCGTCGCGATTTTTTTGATACGCTTTTCCTGCTCCTTATCGACGAGCTATTGTCCCGCGGATACGTGGATCCGGAAAATTGTGGTTGGAACGGTGGCGAGCGTAGTTGGGGCGCGGTTCAAGCACTCGCGAGGAAATCCACGGCGTTTGTATCGGAGCGGGACGCTTTGTTTAATAAAACCGCGCAACGAAACATCGACGATTCGATTGCGGCACGGTGGGTGGGTTTTTTCGCGCGTTGCGCAGGTCATCGGCGAATGGAAAAGAAGCACGGTGCGGGCATTAAGTATGAACGAACTGGTCCATATAAAATATGCAGGCACGCGTGGAACGCGAAATGCCGCGCAATTTCCACGCCAGCCAGCAGCCAGCCCGCGACCCTCTTCGCCTTTGTATCGGCATCAGCACGGATAATACAGTTGATAATTTTTTCGATTTACAAAACGTTAGGCAAAACACGCGTTGCCTTCGGTGGTTGCGCACGGTCGGCCGGACAGTCGATCAAAGCACCGTGGCATTGTGACGAGAAACACGAATTCCTGGTCTGGAAACGAGTGTTTTAACAACTCCCTCCCTCGCGGACCACCCCCGGTGCCCGGACCGGGGCTCTCTCAAAATCTATTTTCATCGTCGGACAGATGTAACTTCGCTCTCTCGTGGCAGCGACGCGTGCATCGATCGTCAGATGTCTCTCCCGCGAGCCCTCTCCGCGGCCCCTCGTTCTCTCTCTTCAATCTGCAGTCAATTGTTTCCAGCTAAACTGTTTGCCTTTCAGTCGGCACCCTTTTGCCGCACGGCACCGTCTATTTGCTCCGTTTAATGTGGCGCGCTTTCGAGACTCGCCGAATTTTCCAGCGACAGTGACGGAGAACGGGAGAGAAAGAGAGAGGAAGGGAGGTAGCGGTTGTCGTGGAGTTCCATCGAGACTGAGGGGTGAACCGTCGAACGCAAGAAAGTTTCCACCGGGGAACGAAAGTAGGCTCCGTGCCGCGAATTCGGCGAGGATTTATGTACACTTGGAACCGCGTGAAAAAATCCGAACACGCGAGGATGCACGCGAAATAAATTCCACGGTAATTTCTCGAAAACGTACCGAAATTCGCCGTAAAATCGCTGCTTTGTACTCAACGGGGGTACAAAGACTCGATAACTTCGAAGCAGCCACACGGTTTCCACCCCCTTTTCTTCCTCCTTTTCTCTCTTTTTTCTCCCCGTTTTCTTCCTTTTTTCCTTTTTTCCCCAACCGAGAATCGAACCGCGTTTACGGTGCGTACGGAGCGTATAAAGGCGCAGATTGGTTTCGCCGGTGTTTGTTATTCATTAGTTTTTTAACGTCGAGGGGAACCGGCCGCGTAATTACGCCTATAAGTTCCACGTCTTGTACTCTAGCCGGGGCACGATGAAATTAAGACGGCACCGCGATAGGTTTTCAATTCGAAAACAATTAATCACCACCGCCTCCCGCGCGTCCGTGCCTTATCCAGTAACGGCTTAATTATAAAACAATCACGCTCGGCCGGGGCACCGGTACACGTAAAAGGCGATCGAGACGCGAACGAGCCTCTCGCTCGAATATGTGCTAAATCATCTGCTGGTCGTTTGTTGGCAGGTACCGGGGCCGCCTCCTGGTGTAACTATCAGCCGTGGGGCCAAGAAACGAGAGACGATGCCTTCGATACTCCGACGATATAATCCGCTCTCGTTTCTCCTCCGATCCACCTCGATGAATCGTTGAAACGTCCGAACGGTCCTGCCACGTCGTCGGTTCCTTCCATCGCGTCCATCAACAGCTCCCTTCGCCTGGTCGCTATGCCTTCGCTATGCCTGCGGAAATTTTCACGTCCGGTTCCATCCTCGCCTATACAGTCTGCCAGTTTCGCAACGGAGAAATCGAACGTACCCCCACGCAGAGACGCATAGACACGCCGGTGAGAGATCATAGGCCGTCGCAGAGGGTTAAGTTTCAAATCCCCTCGTCACAGAGTCAACCGGACTCTGGCTTTCCCTGTCCGTACCACTGACAAAAGCGAGTAACCACCGGGACCACGCATCGATTCCGGTAAACCTATCTTCGCGAGCCACTCTACCGCGCGACGTTTCCAAAAATCGGCCCCCAACCGCCAATCCTCCTGCGGCTCGGGTTCATCGATCTATCCGATCTCTCCTTCGGTAACCAAAGTCGCCGGCCCTTTATGTACGCGTCGCAACGGTGATCCGAGGTGGACGGGGGACACACGACGGAACACTATTCGGTGGAAAGTTCTAAAAAACGCTGCCGACGATCCAGTGGACCGGGGTCTTGGCGTGGTGGGCCCCTGGTAATCAGGATGATCGATATCTCCTGCGGTCCCTGCTCGTATCCCCTCGCCGTCCTCTTCTTCTTCGTCGTCTTTTCTTCCTCGTCCTCCTCCTCCACCTCCTCCTCCTCCTCGTCTTCGTCTTCTTCTTCTTCTTCTTCTTCTTCTTCTTCTTCTTCTTCTTCCAGTCTTCATTCATGCTCGAGGAATTCCTTCTGTTTACGAGTTCCTGAAGATCGCGGGCCCCCCTGGCCGCTAACCGTCTCGTGGTCAGATTGTCAGCCGCTTAATTAACCGTGAAACGAGCGAGGGGTAGTCGGACACCATAGACGAGACCGCACGATGGCAGGACATTCGATACACCCCCGAACTCTCTCTCGCTGGAGGAGCAACGAGAGGAAAGAAGAGGAAGAGAACGGGAGAGAGAGAGGAAAAGGGAGTAGATGAGGTTCGCCTCTCTATACAAGGTAGTCCTTGAAGAGCAACGTAGGTAGGTTGCTCCAACCAGGTAACCGGACACCCTGATCACGGACCGCTGGAACTCTATATCACAGGTGGTAGTGGCTGCGTACGAAGGTCCTCTGACTGTCAAAGATGCTCTTTTTATTCCTTTCTAAGAAGCACTTCTGCTGGATCGTTACGGTAATAGAGCGTATTAAGAGACTCTTTAACCGCCGAGGTATCTACGCGTTGCTACCCATCGGCTCATCCCTCGATCATGCTCCGATCGCGTGCGATATCGAGACCAGAGATCCGTCTCGAGCAGGTAAACCTCGGTGTCTTCGCCGAGGTATTCCCCGAGGTACCGTTAATTTTCTCCCGAGATTAGGAACGCGCCGAGGATGCCTCGCGAGTTTCCCAGTTGGCGGCCGTAGCGTTGCAGTGCCGGTGACGTTAATCGATTCGTAGCTCGATCGATTAGCGTAATACCAGCCACGATTCCAGCCGTTCGTCGAGTGGCACGTTCGCGAAGAACACAGCCACGATGGTAGCAAAGAGGACCAAACTAACCCGAGAACCGAGGAGAGATTCGCCGGCGACCTTGGTCCGCGCGATATCGTTAATTATCCCGACTAGCAGTTATTGCGGCACACGCGTGTAACGAAGAGTGTCAGGTGATCGAAGCTCGTTTCAGCGGATCGGTTGGCAGCGTTGAGGTCAGCCAACGACACGAGGTATCCTCGTGCGTCGGCACCCCTTTCCGAGTTACTTAATATCACGCGATACCATGGCGGTGATTCATTGCTCGTTACGCGTTCTTCGACACCTGCCTAGGCGCGGGCAACCGGATTTCAAAGGATCCCAAGCGAAGCTGCAGCGCGGCGCTGAGCGTTGTTAGAGGGAAGTCGATGAACTGCGCGCCGATGGGCTCCAGCCCGACGCTGCTCCATTCCGAATTCGATTCACGCGATAGAATTTTATATTCCATTTCCGCCGTCTGACGAGGAACTTGGAACGGATTACGGGTCCCTTCGCGGTGCTCCTTCGTGCTCCGTCCTGTTATTTATCGCCAGTGCATTACACGCGGAGGCTCAAACGCCATTCGACCTAATCTTCCTGCTTAAAAACACCGTCGTCCGGCATGGTAAAATCCTACCTCGCTTCGTAATGACGGTGACCCGTGATGCGCTTAGTACCGCGAGAGGACGTACGATATAATCATCGTGCATGGCTTTTTCTCTCCCCTTTTCTTCGTCCTACCCTCCGTCGGCGGGGAGGCAAACTGCCGTCGATTGGAAAAATCCGAAATCTGTCGAGATAATCGATTCTTCGCGCATTCGCTAATTTCCGACAAACGTCGGAGACCCGGTAATCTGGTAATTACCAGGACTACGCGTGTCGACGTCGAAACGTCGCGAAGAAAACGCGCGAATCTCTTCGCGTGCCCACCCCTAGTGGAATACTATACTAACTATACCGATCGTCGGCTCGAAATCAATTTCCTCGGGACACGTGTCTGGCCGGGAAGAGGGCGGTGATTAAAAATGTCCCGGTGTTCCTCGTTTTTGGGGAACGGGGGGACTGCCGGTTAATTGGAAAGGGAACTTGGCTAGGAAGGTGGAGCTGTTGGATCGCGCGGCGCGCATAGATCCTGCGATGGGAGGCTCGATCGCGACTGCGTTCCATCGCTATATTTCATTTCCAGGTGCCGCGAACAAAGCGGTGTCGGGAGAAAGGGTATCGGTTACCTCGTGAGCCCCTTCGCGTACCTCGAGTACTCTTTTCAACGCCTTCCACGGTCCCTCCCGTCCTCTCTTCTATTTTTCTCTCTCCTCTCCTCTCCTCTCCTCTCCTCTCCGTAACTCTCGCTCCCTCTCGCCACAGACGACGCGGCATCTCCCGTCTCCTTCCACGGTTCCTTGCCACGGCAATCCGGCTGGACGTTCCTTCTTTTCAGCGCGCATAATACGCTCCTTTAGCCCCCTAATGAGCGGCAATTACGGTGTCTCTACGGCTAACGATCAGTGACGATCGATGATCCCTCTCGCGGAGGGAGAGCACGCCCTCCGTGAACCGGCGGCCATTTGTTCGCGGCGAAGAAAACAAAGGAAGCCGTGGCAGGAGCGTGTAACGCGTTGTTGAATGAACCGATGAGGTCACACGCGTGATCTTCGCGTCCTCCGTTCGCCGGGAAACCGAGAGGAGATTATCGAAGACGCGCGAGGGATCACCGTGACCGATCACGATCCGCTTCTCGCCCGTCAGAGCAACGCTTATATATATACAAGCATAGCTAGAGAGTAGGTGAAACAAAAGGAGTCGGACTCTTAGCCCGCAGCTTTTCAATGTTCCGATACTCCGAGCCGAATACTCCCGAGTAGAAAGGAACGGGTTAGCGGCGCGGAGACTGATGTTCCGCGACTACGATCGAGGAAGCGGCTTACGACGCGGGGTAATCGAATTAGTTTCACTTAGGCCGCGTTGGCAGCGTGGCTTATCCGCGCCGATCTGGAATTAAACGTCGAAAGTTACGATACAGTGGGTCTAGCACGCGCGCGAGCGGCGCGCGAAACAGCGGAGCGCTGGAAAGCGCGGAAAAGCCGATGGACGAAACGATGGTTGAACGAGCAGGCGAAGGTCGATCGGGCTCCATTAACGAAACATCGGTGGTTCAAGTAGAGTTAACCTTCGCATGAATGACAACGCGTCCGGGCGCGCCGCGTTCGCGGTTTAATATTAGCGACGCGATTAAACGCGTCGCGTGACCGAATTATTTATATCGCGTCGTCCCGCCGATCGATAAATCCGAATTATTTCCGTGCCGATCGATCGTCTCGCGGACGCGTGAGAAAGGCCGCTATCCGCACGGGGGTCCTTTCCTCGACCACCCCTCGAGCGATCGCCCACAGCCACATCGCCGATGACATCATGACCGATGATATCGATTCGCAAGACGGAACGAGAACGACCACAGCGAAGGTCGATTCGAACGATTCCGATTCCATCGGGATAGCGAGGCTTCCACGAAAATGGGAGCTCGTTACGACTGCCGCCGGTATAGGTGTCCGTCACGAAACGCGATCGTCTGGCAAGTTCTCCGGCCGTGGAAGCTCGTTTCGGCCAGAAGGACAAAGGTTCTGGGACGCTGTCGGTGGCGTTAACTGCTGGATACTGCGGGGTAGAGGTCTGTACACTGAACGGGAGAAATTGCCGGATGCACATCACCCGAACGATTCCGTGTCCGAATCGATATCACCGTACGAATTAGTAGCTTGCGGTCCAATATCTCACCCTAATATTTCCAGCTTAACCGCCCCCCTGGCCGAACACGTTCGTCCACCACGCGTTATCCCCGCCGCCCCTCCGCCCCTCCGTGTTTCTGTATCCGCGTTCGTGCACAAACACCGCGTGTGCGCGCGAAGGGGAACCCCCATGGCGATGGCGTGAAAACAGTCACCGGGCTCGGTTCGCCTCTCCTCGACGAAACAAAAACCGACCGTCACGGAAACAAGTGACAGCGGAACATCGCCGCGTCAATTACCAGCTTCTGCTTTTTCTCCTCCCGTTATCGGTGCACCTAATTACGCGTCGATGTGTCCCGGACGGAAGATCGCCGATGAAAGGACCCCGGAAGGGCGGCACGAAACCAGACGTTCGGTCCTCTGCTTCGCTTCAAGCTAGCGAGAGAAGAATTAGGGTTACGAGGAAGGCGGTGCCTGGAAGGCCGACTCGTCGGAAGGTCACGAGGCGTACGGTGTGTGCTTTTGGAAAGGAAGGATTCCGCGATGGAAATTGGTCGTTCGGTGAGTTGAACGTTGTACGCGTGAACGTTGGATAACGAAAAGGACGATTGCCACGGAGTTCTAGTTTCACCCGATGACGCGATGACGAGAGACGATGGTGGAAGAGGGTTCGTAATTACGGCTGTTACGCGCATCGACGTCGAGTCGAAATTCGGCGAGCTCGAGCTACGGTGTAACAATGGAGACGTTTAAGGTGATCCTATCTCAACGGGAGAGCAGAGCGCAAACGCGATACGCGCAAGTGTACGGGTATTAAGGTTCGGATGAACGCGATAGGATCGGGAAAAACTGGTATAAACGCCGAGAATGACAGAGAGGAAAATCGTAGGGAGGGTGGGAAAATGATTAGCGATAAGAAGAGGATCTCCGAGGCCAGGCTGGGACCTTAACGAGCGCTGTCAAGGGTGCCGCGGAGCGTGACAATTAACAGCGTCGCTAATGCGATCGCGTTTTGGCTGCCATTTAATTACGAACACACCGGTGTTCCTCCGGTCTTATTAATTCACCGTTTTTCCTGCGGTTTCGTTCACGCGGCGCGGGCCGCGCGAGAACACGAATTTCTCGTGATTCGACCGTGCCACCGTCGCACCATCAATCACGTTACATCGTGACAGGCTTTGACAAAAAGCTGCCACGCGAATTCCGTGGCCACCCCGAGAGACTGGCAGTAATACCCGGCGTTTCTTTTTCATGGCTTCCTGAATATCGCTCAGAATGTCGAAATACGGAATCATTAGTAACCGGCGTGGACGATCCGGCCGCGAGATCCTCTTCTCCTTTCTCCGTCGCTGCTGCCCATGGTAATCTATCACGAAGGGCTCGTGCGAGCAGGTGTCATGGCAGTCTGCCGCTAATGATCCTGGACATCCAACGTGGAATTAATCATTGCCTTTGTCTCTCCCGTGCTTTTTGCCACGTCGTACGCGATGCCGCGCGCCTTTTCGGCTCTCGCCGTCCTCTCGCCGTCCTCTCGTCGTCCTCTCGTCGTCCTCTCGTCGTCCTCTCGCTGATTCGCGTGCTCTCTCTCCCGCCTCTCTGGTCATTATCATCGTTAATTCCCCGCTCGTCGACCGTTCGCCGATTTCCGACGTTCCTTAAACGATCGGCAGCGCTCGGCCTGTATTCCAGATGGGAAAACGTTTTGCCTGCAGTGGTGGTTCGCGACGACGACCGGTGATTACCGGCTTCGCCGCCCAGTCGCGGACAGAAAGTTGAAATTGAATAGTGGTATATTAGCGTCGATGAAGTAACAGCCACGAGATCGGGCTAGTGTCGTCGTTCGAGTGGAACCGATTAACTCGAGCAAGGGAAGAAACATCGGCGATTTGCCCGCGTGGGTAGCCGTCACTTTTAAACCGGAATTCTCTCCGTTTCGTCAGACAGCTGTCGTTCTATCCCGCGCAGATGGAGAAAGAGGAGGAAGAGGATGGACCGAAAGACGCCGGCGACAAGACGCTCGTCCTCCTCTCGTTCCTCCTCCGTGCCCGCGTCGCGGACCAAGATTGCGCAACGTGTTCGCCGATGACATTCGCGTCTTCTTGTATTCCTTTCTCGTTTAGGGTCATCAAGATAACGGAGGAGACGCGTCTGACTGACGCGCGCGGTCATGACTGAACGAGCTAACAGGTATTCTCGCGATAATGATTGCCGAGGAGGCTCGCGCTGCAGGAAACGGCTCACGGCCGTAAATCCTCCGGCCACTCTTTACGCTGCTTATTGAAAATTAAAGTGGAATTCTTTGCCGTTTACGCGCCGGCGAATCAACGACATTATCTCAATCGTCGGCTAATCGAAATCCTCGTCGCACCGATTCGGAATGAGGATCGATCAAGCGAGCTGGACTTTTCATTAAGGAAAATAATCGCGCGCCTGGCCACGCATAGGAAGGCTCCTAGCCCGGCAATTTCTTTCGGCACCCCCGCCGAGTCGTGTCGCGATAAAGAGAAAAGAAGCGGCACTTGCGCGCCCGAGAATTCCTCGACCGCAAAGAAAGAAAGGCGACCGGCACCCCGCGGATCCTGATGGAATAGAAGCAGCCGAGAGGCAGAGGACGAGAAAAAGAGAGAGAGAGAGAGAGAGAGAGAGAGAGAGAGAGGAGGGTGGAGCGAACGAGGTGGCAGCCAGACAGGATCTGCGTGGAAACGCAAACAGCGCCGGTCTCTAATACACCGGGGACTTTATCAAAATCTGATAACTTCAGAAGCGAAGGCAACAGCGAAAGAGGAGAGGTGAAACACGCTCGAGCTAAGCCACCCCCGAAAAGCCGGCAACGCGGAGGGTTGTCGAGGTGGTTATCCCCACTGCCACTCCTGGCATCCCTGTGAAAAGCCTCGCCACTCTCCTGCGAGGCTACATCTCCGACGATGTAACGCGTCCGTACAGCGAGCTGGAAAATTTCCCTTTCCAGAATCCGCGGCACCAATTTGCCGAGAATCCCGTGTAGACACATCGGGCTAACGCTGTGCCAGCGAAGGAAAAAGTCCGCGAGTAGCCAAAATCGAAAGTCCTGAAAGAGTCCTAAAAGCCTGGGATAATGCGAAAATTTAACGCCTGTCTCGTCGAATCCTGCGCGATTTGCCGCGCGAATTGTTGCAGGAAATAAGCGGAACACGCGATATTCGCGGTACTACCAGTGCGAACTCGGGGATCTGCAAGTTCCCGCAACGTAGCTCGGTTTAGAACGTGACCGATTGCGCTCGTATAGCCGAGTACCAGCAGACAGAGCGTACGTGTCCCAGGCTCGTCCTCGTAATACGTATAGCTGGTGCACAGAGACGAGCATACGGCGTCGTTTCTCCTACCCACACGCGGGCACGCGCGCGTAGACACACGGACACACCGGGATAGAGGGAGTTCAGACGAGGTACATAGGTATACGCGAGAGTACGTGCGAGCACGGAGATTGCTCCGGGGCTTTCGGGGTTGAGCATATTGAATAACTCGCTCGCTGGACCGCGAAAATATACCGCGAGGCTGGTAGTATGCGGATCGACGTTCCTGAAAGGACCTTCGGGATCCTCGGGGCGGGCACTGTATCCTGTCTACAGTGTCTACCTAGCCCACCCCGAGCGAAATGACGACGACTACGGCACCGTGTTGCAAGAGACGCGTATTACCTCTCTGCCCGATGCTGAAAATGCATCGCCGAGAGGATTCCGCGTTACGATAGCGCTCCACTCTATCTTTTCCTCCCATTCTCTCGTCACACACGGCAATCCCGTTAACGTTAACGATTTAATCCTTCCTCCTGATTCCGACACACTAACTTTGCTATTTTAACCGCGGCTTCTTCCGCCATTTTTAGATACCATTCCGAGTAATCGTTGAGAACGTCGCGAAAATGTCGCGAAAAATGTTTGAAAACGTTGCGTTCATATTCCCGTTGATATTCCACGCCAGCAAATGGCAAGTGGGGAGACGGAAAGGGAACGAAGGGATAACGGTGATGTGGAAGTATTGCACGGATGTCGAGTTCGATACGCCAATCGATGTTTTTTAGAGAACCAGAGCTTTTCGTTCGCGTAGAGGCAGGACGTGTGTACGTAAGGGACGAGGAGGAGGATTCGTCCGGGGATTCGCAGGATTACGTGCAGGAAAATGTGGCTCGAGGCCAGGAACGGAATGTCGTTACGCCGGGGTAACGATAGGTACGGGTACAGGCCATTGTCGGATAACCTGACTAGAATACACAGCCCTTGTATCGGCGCAAAAGTAAAGAGAATTGGTCATCCGAGCATCTCGAATTTCTTTTGCAAATTCATAACGAATCGGAGACCTCTCTCCGTTCCTCGCGTTCTTTTCCCTTCGTTAATTGGTCGAATCGTCGTCTTTGTTCCAGCAACTCTACGAATTCGGAGGAAAAATATGGCCGAAAATGTTCTCGCCACTCATCTCGGAGACGTGGAATAATTTTATCCATAATTTTATACCCCGTGATAATTATAATGGAAAATTCGAAATTACCTGAGATTTATCGCGGAATGGGGGCTATTGAATGCTAATATGAAACGAAAGTCTAATGTCTGACCTGCGACCACTTTCTCTACTTTGCGATGCAACGCGTTTCGATAGCACAAGTCGGGTATATGTCGAAACCGAGCTGAGATCGTTAATATCGTTGCAAAACCGCGCGGCTAATGCGAAATGGACTATTGAAATGCAAATTCGAAAATTACTGGAATTCGTGGCAAGTCTAAACCGTAAGAAACCGATCTGGATGCAAAGTAAAGACAGCGCAAGACTGAAACGTGTAATCTTTTTCCCGTTGCGCGGCCTCATCAAGATCAATTAGACCAGTATAGTCGGACGATCCTCGGCCGTTAACGATATATCAATTACAGCATAGACGTAGGTAATAACTATTAATGACTTCATTCAGGGCAGAGTAATTACAGATGTCCGCGCACGACTAAGAATCTGGGTCGTGACGATTTTAGACCAGCGAATTTACTAGCTTTCGCGATGGCGTTGGAAAAAAAGCGAACCCATTTGCCAGTAAAATGATCCCTTCTTTTCTACCAAACTTTCACGCCGCGTTACCACCAATCCGCCAGTTTTCTAATACACTTCGTGGTAAAATAGAGTCAAACTTAGCCTCTGTTTCTCGTTAATCTCGTCAAAACTCGAGCATTGGTAACGAAACAGGGAACACTTCTCTTCGAATATTCCATGAATCAATCCATCGATTAATCTAAGAACGAAAAAATTCGTCGCCTAATCTCCAGAACGCTGTCACAGACACGCTGTCAACGTTCGCAACGCGTTTTCATTTCGCACGCACGTGTGAGACATAGGAAAATTCGCGAACACACCCCGAACTGGAAGCTTTTAAAACGTTTGGTCGTAGAATCGGGAAGGTCGTCCCCTAAGGTCGTAAATCAAAAGGAAATTCGGGGCCGTGTATTTCGAGGTTTCACGAGGCTCGCTGACGTCAGAGAGAAAGATAGCTCGTAGAAAGGCTATGGCCGTGGGCTATGGGGAAAACCCACGTAAAATTTCCCTGCTATGAGGGAAACAATGCTGGCGCTATTCATCCACGGCAAATAGCCCGACAATGCTGCCACCAGACGTTACCTGAGATCGAGGTGCTTGGAATCGAAACGACAGGTGGTGCAGCCGCTTTTTCTACGATCGGCGTTCGAACGTCGACCTCTTAGCGACGATCAGTCGTGACTAATCGAGCTTCGAGCGGATTATCACTCTCTATTCTTTTATTTTAGCAGCGGTGGAACAGTCGAAAACGCCTCGAGTTATGGCAGAGCCCCACTTCGCGATCCGTTACACGATCGTGTATCGGGGGGTTGCGAGTCTGCCAATCGATCTTTAAATCGAATTTTAAATCCATTTAAATTTACTCTCGAATCTTAGCAAAATTTCGTAAATAATTTTATTCCTATACTTTAGGAATTATTCGAATATTCCACGTAGAATCGATTCGATTTCGATTCGACCAGCGAGAAAAATCGCGAGTGACGATATCGAGAGACGGATACGGTTAGGTTATTCGAGAGCTCGTCTCATATCCTGTTGGAGAAGGAGCGTGCCCTACGAAATTGACTGGGACGGTGTGGAGAGTGGATTTAGGCAGGACTCGCCTATGCAGAGACGTATCGTGGAACGAAAGGAGAGGAAAGCATCGACGAAATACAATTTGAAAGACGTAATTCGAAAATCGTTGTTCGCCCGACGGCAGCGACCCTCCGTCGGACGTCAAAATGAAATTACGCGACCCTCCACGCGGGGACCTTGGGACAGGCACAAAGGCTCGTTTGCCGAGGACACGGCACAACAATCTGACTAGAGGGACCTAAACCGCTAATCGTTTCGCGATTAACTTCCATTAAACGCTACTTAATGAACGAAACTTTCGCGTCCTCTAGCTAGCAACCATGATCGTTCGTACGAAGACAACGCGCGTAAGATGCAGGAATTTATCAACGCGATTGCCCCATTTCTCGCCGGGATCCTGCGTAATCGTTCAGACGTTCGGTACCATCTAGGGGAATCGTCTAGGGAAATTTTTGTCGCGCTCGTAACCGCGTGACGTTTGCTCTTGAAACGAGATAAATCGTCTAATTATTTTCTAAGAGAAAATAGCGAGTAGGACTTTTCCACGAGAATTCGTCGTGGTTGTACATTTGGTTCGTGATCAAGACCACGACGAAGTGGTGAAAGAAAATTACATATGAAAGGACATACCTATTCTTGGCAGCAGCAGCGCGATCCCTTTGCCTCCTGTTCTTGAACCAATTTCCAACCTGCGTCGGCGTGAGGCCCGTGGCGGCGGCCAGTTCCCTCTTCTTCCCGGGATTCGGATACGGATCCTGCAGATACCACTCTCTCAACAACGATCTGGTCCTCTCCTTGAAGCAATGAGTCTTTTGTTCCCCGTCCCAGATGGTCCTGGGCAACGGGAATTTCTTCCGAACTCTGTACTTGTCCACCGGGCCGAGCGGCCTTCCGCGAAGCTTCTCGGCCTCCTGATAGTGCGCCTCCAGCCACATCGCCTGCAGTTTGCCATGGGAGTCCTTGGTGAACTTGTGCCTCTCCAGTATGGCGTACAACTCCCTGTAATGGCCCGAGTGGAAAGCCACGATAGCCCTGGCCCTCAGCACAGCCTCGCTTTGATTCAACTCCTGGATGTTGGGATGCGCGACTGGCAGGCTCCAGAGGAACCTGGCTAGTCTCTCGATGTCGCCGCTCTCTTCCAGGGTCTCGCAGACGGTGGCGACCTGGCCGACGGTGAAGGACAAGGTTGGCAAGGCGAAAACGGGAGCAGGTACGATTGGACCATTGGCGGTGGGCGCCGTGGCACCAGTCCCTGCTGGCGCTACGGCTGACATGTCTTCTGACTCGATTGTCCCGATCCTTTCCGTTCCAGCATCCACTTCCAGCGCCGTGTTCTCGAAGACACCGACTTCGACTCTTCACAGCATCGATGTCACTCGACTCGGTGTGTCGGACTCAGGAAACTCTCCGACTCGATTTGTGTTTGCTCTTGGCGCTTCTCATCGTGTCGTTGACGCGACTCGCAAGCTTGCCATTACTCCACCTCTTGGTCCGCTCGATCGCTCGATCGATACTCGCAACTCACTTCACGAACAAGCGCACTGAATAGAGATATATACCGTTTCAACCGATCGGACACAGTTTCGGACGTCACCAGGCCCCGACGTGCGCGGCTAGACAGACAGGTGATAACCCCGTTCCTCGAAATGTTTTTTCCTCCCGTATACGACGGACGGAGGAACTGGTTCTCGATGCTCGCGCGAGATTCGCCTGTTCTCCGCGCAGGATAACTCGACCGGGATTCGGATAACCCTGGAAACCGTGGTTCGGGTGGTTGGGAACGAGAGTGACCGGTGGCTGTTGTTGGCCGCTTCGTCTCCCGCCGACTGAATCTCACCCCCGAGCGCCGCTATCGTGGCTAGCTGACCCCCGGTGCGAGTAACGTTCTCCAGGTAGATATCCTCGGGGTCACATCGGGCGAAAAGCACACGCTGACGTTCTCCTCGGCCGTGGGGATATCACGCGAGGCCGCTGTTGCCTGGATCGTATCGGATAGCAAACTGGTTTCGTTTACAAGCCGGCATCTCGGCACCGGCCCTACCCAGCATGATACGTTTGTACGCGCCCGTTGCAACCGGGTAGTCCCGCCGGCTCTTGCGACCTACCTCTACCTCGTCCTCTCTTTCACTCCCTCTCTCTCTCCCTCCTACTCGCTCTCCCGCGTCCTCGTCCTTTCTCCCTGCCCCCGGCCGCGAGACACCGCGGCGGGGTAGCTAGAGAAAAAGAGACGGCAGTACACTGCTCGGGGGCCAATGTACAGGCCACGCCTACCAGCCAGACCGGGATTGGCCGGATCCCATCCACGTCGCCATGGCAACCTTTCTTCGTCCTTCCGTACACCAGCGTCCGTGTGCGCGTTTGTGTCCGTTTAATTATCCCCTCCACGCGCCGGCCAGCACCGCCGTTCGCACCCCACCCTTTCGCCGTCTCTCCCCACCATCGAGCCCCGTCGTAGTCCCTTCGACCCGCGCGATCGCTGCCCCTGCCACCGGCGATCCCAATGCTCCCGCCAGAGACGTCTCTCACGCCCCCTCCCTCTCTCTCGCGCCGGAACACAGCGGACCCAGAAGAGAGAGAACGATCGATGCGTCGAGCGGAAAGTGGGACGGAGAGTATGGAGAGTGGGGAAGCAAGGACGGGGAACGAGGCATGATCCCCGCGTTCAACTGCTGCCGTTCCTGCTGCCGTTCCGTACCTTCTGTTGCTCCTGCTCCCGTGATCTCTCCACGAACTGCTTTCGACCAGACTCGCCGCTCTCGTTCCTGCACCGCGGCCTAAGAGCTCCATCACGGCTTTTCGCCTCTGTTTCTCGCTCTTCCCTCGCGCCATGTCTTCTTCGCGAGATTCTCCTCTCCGCGTACACACGCGCGCGCGCGCGCGCGTACGCACCGTGTATCGTTCCGTTCGACTCGTCCGCACGGCTCTTCCGGCTCCGAGTTTCGCATACCGAGGACGCGTCTCTGACTCTCGGAGTTGTTCCGCGAGCTCGCCTTAACGCTCGATTTGCCAGGTTCCTCTCTGATCCTGCGATCAGAGACGCGCGTCCGACGTTGGAACGTCTATGGGACAGTCGGTGGAAGGTTTCCCCGGGATTGCTCGCAGGATTTAAACGTCTTCCATTGCCGCAGCCAGGACGTTGAACTCGAGCAGTTATTGCTCCATTTTCCATTCTCGCAACTTGCACGGAATTTCACGCCCACGATATCGGCAATACGGATAGAAGCCCTTTGTCGACACGCGACTAGATTTCATTTCTCGTCAAGACGACAGGTGCACGCGTATCGAGAAGCCGAGGACGCGCGACGGCGCCGAAGGCGTCTCCGTTTTATCGAACGCACAGCCGCCGCAGCAGCAGCAGCAGCAGCAGCAGCAGCAGCGGCAGCTTCAGTCTCGTGATAAATATTCCGATTTGTAACTCTGACGTATCCAGGCCGACGTGTCTACTCCCTTGCCGCGTGATATTGGTCGTCAGCCTTTTTACCAACTTTTTCCCCATATTTCCACTCCGGTTATCCTCGAAGCGTCTAAAGCCGGCAAACCCCCGAGGCCGACTTAGACGATCGGGAAAATAATCCCGCCACTGAGATCCTTCCATCAAGAATTACTCGAAACGTTGTCCCGGTAACTAGTCGACGGACTAAACCGGCCGCAAATATTTATTCCCGATAAGTTTCTTAGTATCGCATCGCATCGCCCGAACGAAATGGAAGGAAATATAATCTCGGGCGTCGATGATGCCCGAGATTGCTCTCGTTTCGCAGTCGCTCGTTCCGTTATACGACCGACACCAGACGATTGGCCCTAGTTAAATCGGATTACGGGAAAAGCGGGATTACGAGCTTTTTCCAAAGACATCGGCTCTCGCCCTGCGAGTTCTTCCGCCCGCGATCCGCCATTCATCCGTCTGCGCCGTTGTCGATCCATATGACAGTCGTTAGCTGACAGTCACGCGTTCGCGTATTTCCGACCAAGGGGGTGTGCGCCGCCTGGAATTTTCAATAGCCGCGACACGAAATCGCCTGCCGTAATCTAGCCCGCGACAATGCACAGCTCTCGTAACGTCAGAGCCGGATAATCGCGCGACTTTGTCACCGGAGGAGTCTACGTAAATTTCTGCCACTTTCGCGGCTATCACTTTGACCCCGATTCCACTCGGTCGCGTTAAATCGTATTTCCTCTTAGCTCGTTTGCGTCCATCATTTTTATCACGCCTCCGCCCTCCGTGCGGTAGTTTGCCTTTTAATAAAAACGCGTCCTTTCATTCGCCTCTTTGACACCGTTCGCGTCCAACCGCGCCTTCCTGCCAGTTATTTCCGTTATCTTTAAAGAGACCAAGAGAAAATCGCGGCTCCGGAGGTGTACGCGTCGCGTGAAAGGTATACGTCTGCTTGTTCGCGTAATCGAGATATCTATTTACGGATCCATAACGGAACACGGCCGTGATGGACAGGAGATGGAACTTTAATTTACTGCCAGGGTCTTATCCTCCTGGCTCTCGGCGGAGCGTCGAAAATCAGGTGTAATGTTTCCGGGGAATGATTTATTCAAATCCAAAACACATGTTCGAAGGTACCGTGGAATCCTCGGAAAGTGCGAAGTCTCGGGTTTTCCCCGGGGAATTCCCAAGGATGGATACGAGTCGACTAGGTATAGCGGAGAGGAGACAATGAGGTACCAGCAGACCCCTGCCGAGAGTACTGACCGACCGCCAAAATCGAAAGGTGGTAAATACTTATAGGGCCCAATTATCCTTCGACTGGTGGCTTCATTCTTCCCGGTATATACCGTGTCCTGGGAACACGGAGGCTCCTCTGCTTTGCTATCTTCCCCGTCGTTGTTCCCGATCCAGACTTCTCGCGTTTGCCGTTGCACGTTCATCCTGCACCCTGAAAATTCTGTCGCATATTCGTTTGTCTGTTTTTCTGGCACGCGCGATCATCCGTGTTGCTGGATTATTTAATCACTCGGCGATGGTGGTGTCTGGAAATTCTTTCCGGTCGTTGTTGATAAGCGTGAATCGGTCTGTTTCCACGACAAACCTCGCGATAGACCGGCGCGGCTAGTAAATTCTAATCATCGACGTTTGTTTGCGATGGCTGGATTCTATCGGATCGAGTGTACATTGGCAGGTACGGACGAGTGTACCAGGTATACCGATGATTAATAAACGCGCCCGCGCTCCGCGGGTCAGTGGTGTACGCTCGAAACAGGTATTCGGGATGGAGGATATTTTTCAATCGGATGTTCGCGCATCGCGTATCCACACCGTGGCTACGTTTCCAGAAAATCGCTGCTAATTCGCATTAGCGGGCGAGATTACGCGATTGCTATATCGGCTCTCGGAGCGAGTTTAGAGCACCGTGGATTCTTCGTTGACCTTAACCCGTCTTTAATCTTCGTGAATAGTAAGCAATTAATCGTCCCGTCTAATGGATAAATTCCTCTGATTGCGTGCGTTAGTGGTGTAGTTAGTAGGCACGGACGAATACGTGTTGTTGCATAGGCGACGGCGGACTACGCGCGCGTACTGTAATGCGATAACGCACGATTGTTCGCGGATAGCCCTTCCGAATGGTTGTTAATAAACACGCGTGATCAACCGAAGCGTGGACGCGTTTATTCGAATTAATTAGCTTTACGCTTCTCGACGAAATTACAACGTAATTACAACGAAATTCTAACGAAATTCTAACGTGCTCGACGTTTCTTTTGGAAATTTTTCTAATTGCCTTCCTCGTTTCGCGATGATCTTCCCAATGAAATCTCAACGAAATTCCAAGCAAACCCCAACGAAATTCCAACGAAATCCCAACGAAACTCCAACGGAATTTCAAGGTAATTCCAACTTGATCGGCGTTTCCTTTGGAAATTTTTCTAATTGCCTTCCTCGTTTTGCGCTGATCTTCCTAATGAAATCTCAACGAAATTCCAACGAAATCCCAACGAAACTCCAACGGAATTTCAAGGAAATTCCAACGTGGTCGGCGTTTCCTTTGGAAATTTTTCTAATCGCCTTCCTCGTTTCGCGCTGATCTTCCTAATGAAATCTCAACGAAATTCCAAGCAAACCCCAACGAAATTCCAACGAAACTCCAACGGAATTTCAAGGAAATTCCAACGTGGTCGGCGTTTCCTTTGGAAATTTTTCTAATTGCCTTGCTCGTTTCGCGATGTTTCGTCCGCGGATATAACGCGAACGTTTTCGGAACGGTTTGTTCGCGTGGAACGGGGTCCGTGCGTGGCGATTATCGGTGGAATTTTAAATTAACCCGAAACACGGGAAACAACGGCGAAGCTTCGTTACCGTTAAGCGAAACGAGATTCCGCAAGCGGGCGAAACGATGAACGAAATCGAAAAATTTCCCCCGGCTTCACGGTTCACGCACCCCGTCCATCGCGCGCGGAATATCGTTCTTAATTACTAAGACACGCGACGGACGAACCGCGGGATCCGTTTGACAGGATCGAGCGACGAATTACATTTTGCTCGTGGAATATAATAGAATATCGGGGACAGACTGTCTCGCAGATAAATGTCGCGATAACGACAGATAGGCCGCGAGTATTATACCGTTCCATCATCCCACCCCCGATTACGCTGGATCGATCTATCGGTGCTCGGTGTCCGTTTGTTTGCTGACCTTCCACGACAAATGATTTCATCGCGCCACCACCATTTTGCCCCTCTTTCCCACCCCCGCCTAGCGTCCGCCTTTTTATTTCCTTCTCGAAACGCCAAGCTCTTCGTGGCACACCGTGTATATCCCAACCTGTTCCAGTTTCCAAGCAGTTCTCGTTCGTTGCTGCCAACAACCTTTCATCTTTTCGACCACGTTCCTCAAACCCGACGGGGAAATCTCTCACTCGACGGGCGAGAAGAGAAATATTCGCTGCTCTTATCACGCGTTCACCGCTCGTGCCGGTAACAAGGCGCCATCTCGCACGTACCGGCCCGTACAAAGGTTCTTTCATTGAATTCCATCGGGCACCGCTATTACTTTCCGCGATGAGAACTGTCAAGCGGGACTCGTTACCGAGGGTAGATTAATCACGGTCTAGAAACCAAAGAAAGGAAAACGTCGGCCGGGCGCGTACGCCGCGCGTATCGCGCGGATACATTGTGCCCGCGACACGCATAATGAATTACGCACACGCCGATGTCTCTGCGGATTAGAATATCGAGCATGCACGTCCCGCTGATTCCGCGTTGTCCACCTATGAAATATAAGAGGATTGTTCCGAAGGGTGAATTCTCCTCGTCCATCCGCCACCGCCGCCATAACGAATTTTCCCACCCGGAAAATAAGACTTCCACGAGGATCCGCGCGTTTATCGTTCGCGGAAATTTATCGCGCGATTTTTTCGTGGTACGGTTCACTCCCGCGAGGTTAAAAGAAATTTTCTGTCGGCTCGGAAACGCGACTGGACGCTTCGCGACCAATTCTCCGTCAGAATCCTATACTCGTTGACGATTCGTAAAGAACTCTGACGAATTTTGAGCCATCTCTTAACAAGATTTGTAGGAATGACGGGAAAGAAAAGAGAAAAATTAAACTCACTTGGTTTGTACTAAAAAGATACATATATTTTTGGATAAAGTAATATGGCGGCGAAGCCTGGCAAGGAACTGAACCTGCGAGTGTTGGTTTTATGTGTAAATACGAATGGGGTTCAATAAGTGAAAGTACTAATATAATATGTGCGAGTGCATATCTAGTATGAGTGATTTTCCTAAAAAATGTTTTTTCAGAAGAATGTGCCAGAATAAACCAGTGAGTCAATATGTGAGAATGGTCAAAGAGGAAACCTAGGTATCGGTTAATAAGGGTGAGAAAGAGAGAAGAATTTCCTAAAAAGCGTCGATCATTTCTTTCGTTTAAAATCGTTTATCGCGAGTTGTTCTCATTGTTTAAATACTTTTATCTAAATATCCCGTTGAAGTGCACCATCGATGGGCTGGCATTGGCTTTGCGGGATCTGCATTTGTTTCAATCTTTATCCTTTTTCGCGATGTTAGATTCGCGATAGTTCAGTTCCTCGTCAGGCCTCGCCGCCATATCAGTTTACACAAAATATACGCTTTTACTTCAAATCAGGAATATTTAATTCTTTCCCCATTATTTTTCTGATTTATAATTCCCACATATACTAACGTGTTAACCCTTCGATGAGTTAACCTTAAAGAAGGGTACGAGTTGAAAAATTTTCTGTTATAAAGCTGCTGATATTTCTTGAGCAGTAAATAAGAAATCATATAATAATTAACACACGGAATTATTTAATTTCCATACCTCGCACACTGGTATATTATTTTAAATTTAATATTCTAATTAATACCGAGCCTCGAAATTTTATCAAATGGCGACTGAAGGGCGCCTCGTGAGTGCAAAGGGTTAACTGTTAGAAAACGTAGAAGATATTGGTATCCATTTTTATCCGCAAAGGAAATAAGTTTCGAGTGTTTTCTTTATAAACTTGTCAAGAATTAGTCGAATACCACCCCTCTTTTCCTATTCTCGAAAGAGAGGCCTGGAAAGTTGAATTTTAAAAATTTGCAAAATGGCAAATTGCGCGAAAGTCGAGGGCTCCCTGTCAAATTTCGATCCATCTAACGCTAGATTTACGGAACCCGTGAATTTGACGGAAGGGTTGTTCCAATTATAGGATGGTAACAGATTTGGTTAACACTTTGCACTCGGGGATTTTTTCGTTACAAGAAAATAGTAATTCGAAGACTCTCTGCCATAAAGTCGATGATAATTTTAAAACGGCAAATAAGAAATCGTACAGAAATTAAGACGCGGAATTATTTTACTTCGATATTTCACGCATCGTTGGATAATTGTAAATTTGATATGTTTATTAATATCCAACTTTAGAATCTGATTAAATGGCGACTGAGAGGCGCCTCTCGAGTGCAGAGGGTTCATTTATATTAAGACTGTTAATATAATATATAATTGTTTTTAAATTAAACTAATCGTTAAAAACAAAGGCACGTGTTTTCCTTTACCTGTCAATTTGACAGCTGTCCTTAGAAATAGGTATACAGATAACGTCCGTAAACCTAGCGTTAAACAACATTGGAATAATTTCGCGATCCGAGAGCGACCCCGTGTTTAAATGTTCCTTATAATCGAATGCTCAAGGATTACTCGTCCGGTCGCGTTTAAAAGCTAACAAGGCAGCGCCGAAAACGCGCGCGGATTACTCGGCATTACACGCTGGTACAAAACGATCGTGTTTGTCTGCGGATTAAACGGTATGAATCAGTGGTCGAAACGATTCCGTGGAACGCGAACCCTATCGAACGAGGAAGACCTCGGTACGCGAACTTACGGTGGCCGTTGCTGGGAAAGGGGAGCACGAGACATATCGTTGTGGGATAATCCTCTTCTGGTTGCGCGGCCTATGGGGTGCCCCGCGCCTAATATCCAGCTTTTATTATTTAACGGGATCCTAATGGGGCGCGTTGCTTTGCTTCGCGTATTATCGCGCGATCTCGCGTGCGAGTGCATTTCGAATCAGATTCGAGAATCAGATTCTCCATCGAAATCTCCTTTGCGGATTATCTAGCGTTCCGAGTTTATCCGTCGTCGATTATCCGCGCGTCGTTGTTTCGTCCTTTCGTCTTCTGCTCGTGTTTGCCCGCCACGACCACCGCCATTTCCTCGTCGGGGTACTCGGAAGCTTAGCTTCTTATTTAGCTTCTTATCTACGGCGATCAGCTAACACGAGCAACCCGGGCCGAAGGACGAAGAAGGTGGGCTCGAAGGAGTCGAGAAGTCGATTTTTAGGTTAGGTCGTTGTCGAGGGTCGCAAGTGGCGCCCGGGATGTCCCTCCTCGCGGTGTGTTTACAGAGGAAGCTCGGAAGCCGGGGATGAAATTTGAGGTTGGAAACTGGCAACGACACGTCGGCGTAGGAGAAAAGCTGGCGCGGATCGGCGCGGACCCGCTTCGAAGGGAAGCCTGACGGGACTCATCTGCGCGATGGCGCCACGGCCATTTGTTTGTTTTACTTTTCTGGGCAGGCTGGCTTCTAACCCGGCCCTCCGTCGACTCTAACCGTGGGTTAACGAGGTCGTTAACGAGGCTGCCACTAATTCCGCTATCTTAGCCGGGAAGCTGTGCCGCGCCTTCTTTCTGCCAGATAATATCGTGCCTCGTTCCAGTCCACCGTGGTTTTGTTTCGCTCCTTTCGTCTCGCTCGACCAGCCATCGCGGTGGTGGACCTTGAATCCGCTGTTTCGCGCCACCCTTTTATCCTTCGCTTTCTCCTCTTCGCTTTCTTCCTTTTCTCGACCTAGACCCCCGACGCGTCCTGCTTCGTTTGCGAACCGTTAATTCGTTTAACGAAAATAATCCGACGCCCGGCGTTCTTTTTCCCTCTCCGTCGTTTATATCGTTCTTCCCGCGCGAAACGGACTCGACGTCGCGCATAATCGATCGCGCCGAGGCCTTCGTCTTGCGGATTAACTGCGATTCATTTTTGAAATCGTTCCCCGTGTCCTGCCGGCTCGGTCGTCAAACTTTTAAGCGGCACACGTCGCGGAAAATGTATCCCGGTGCGAAGTGGATTTATTAAAAAATTGCTTTTCCACGGAATCCTGTTTGCGCGTTCATCTAGCCCGCGCTTTTCCCTTCGCGCCGGGAAAACCTCATCGTTCGCCGTTATATCCGAAACGCGGGAGACTCGCCGCGACAGGCTTTTCCAACGCGCCTTTTCCCTCTCTTTTCACCCCTCTCTCTCTCTCTCTCTCTCTCTCTCTCTCTCTCTCTCTCTTTTTCGAATACACGCGAAGAGAACTCGCGCCGATTAAACGTTCCGCGCCCTTTTTCCATTCCATCTTCGACTCTTGCTCGCCCACTGATTCCCTCCTTGCCTTTTACGCTTCTCTTTTTAAACCCTCTCCCTGTCCCTCTTCGAGATCGTCATTTTATATTCCTCGCGTCTACCTTCGCCCGCTCTTCTATTCCGCTTTTTATTTTCTTTCTCCGTTTTATCCCCTTATCGCGGTCCTCTCGATTCCTCCTCGCCGCCACCCCGCGCCTCTATCCTCTCTCCATTTTTATTCCCACACTCTTCCATTATCTTTTTGCCCCGCACGCACCCCTATACCCCACCCCGCCGCCTCGGCCCTCTCTCTATCCCTCTGTCCCCGTGCCCCGCGCCCTCCCCCCGGCCGCGTCCTCTCATTATTACGCTTTTTCGTCCTCTCGCCAGGCAACTCGTTACTATTTTTCGCACGGTTCGCTACGCGTGCCGTTGCTCGAGCGACCGATAAATTTTGCCGCGATATTGCGTTTGGCATTATCGCAATCATGAGCGCCAAGTACCTTCCTTGCCGCCCTTCCCTCGCGTCGCGGCGCCGCGCGTACGCGTGCATCGTGCACCAGCGTGTCCGTGTGCACGCGCGTGCAAATACAGGTGCGCGTGCACGCACGTTGGCCCGAATTTACATCGCGCTTTTAACATCGGCCGCCTCCGCCATAATTTCCCCGGCCTGTGCGCAAGCTGGCCGACCGGAACGCGCGGCTCATTACGTTTTATCCCATGCACTGACACTCGAATTTCGCCCGAAATATGTACAAAGAACGCGGCCTGACGCGGCCATAATTCGCCGACGTGACGGTGATTTTACATTCGCCGGGAAAATTGACGGCGCCGATGATTATCGCCGGCCAATCTCCCGTCCCTTCGTTCCGCGTGTTGTTGCCCGCCTGCGTTTCCTTTTTCCCTTCCTTTTTCCACTTTTCCCCCCTCATTCGCGTTTCTCTCCTTCCTCCGCGACTTTTCCATCTTCGATTTTTCATTTCCACGAAAATCCTTTCGTCCCCGCAAATATTAACGAGATCCACGGACCAGCGCGCGGATTATCGTTTGTTCCGTTCCCTCTCGCGCGCGTTGTAATTAATGCAATCGCGGAATCGATCGACGGAGAACGGGTTTGCGGCCTCGAGAGGTGGGGAAGAAGTCTTAAGCCAGGTGGATCGGTTTTTCGCGGGTACCACGGAACGGTGTGTATCGCTAGGGAAATGCAACGGCGGAGTGGAATCCTTGCTCCGTTACAAATCGTCGGCCCACGGCGATGGTGTAGCCGTGTTTGTTGTTTCAATATCGAGGATTTGTCCCGCTCGTGGCTTTCCCTCGTCTCCTCCTTTCCACGCGTGTATTTTCGTGCCCGTGTCTTTTTATCGTCGACGATGCGAGGGAGGAGGAGCTGGAGAAAAGAGGGGAAAAGAAATATGCGCCGGCGACTAAATGCACTCGTGAGAAGGTCTATTCCTGACGCGTCCAAGGGTGGTACTCGTCAACTCGGTGAGACGCGAGGTCGGCGAGTGCAACGGCGCCACGAGGCAAGAAGACGACGAAGAAGCGCAGGAAGTGGCCGGGAACTCGATCTCGACCCGGGCAAATACGTTTGCCTCGGGGCTGTTTGTTATGTTACATCTTTGCCTTCGCGAACGGGGTGGCCTTTTAAAACGCCTCGTTGTCACTTCGCCTGGCGCTACGGCGACGACGCCGCGACGACCACGACGACGACCCTCGTTTCCAAGGGAAACGCGAAAGGGGGCTGTCTAATGTTCGAAAAATCCGCGAGCTTTCACGCGGTCCGCCCTGCCTCTCGCGCCGTCATCCAGCGCGGCCGAGAACCAGCTGAAATTAAACGTTACACTCGGTCTTCAACGCCGACGAGACTTTTACACCCACGCCCTGCGCAAAGTGGCAATAAAACCCTCGCGATCGCGCCGTAAAACGGAGAATAAATGGAGGACTCCACCACGGTGACCAAGAAAATCGAGATACTGGACGCAACCACCGTTCTCCGCTTCCTAGCTCCCGTTTATTCGCGTCGTTCAACGATCTAGGGAATTTCTGGGAATTTCTGGGAATTTCTGAGTGACCAAGAGTAAATTAGGATTTATTAGCCTAGGATTTCTTAGGGATTTCTATTACGCGTTAGACATTGGAATATTTTTGAAAAAGGTTTAGGCAATTTTTAATTATTAATTAGATACAGCTTCCTTAGTCGGAGTGGAGAGAGCGATGTGTACGTATATGAAGATTTTCAGCAATAAATCGATACTCAGTCCTCAGTCCTCAGTCCTCAGTCCTCGTTAGTCGAGTCAGTTGCATTAGTTGCGAATAGAGCAAGGTATATAGAGCGTTTGTACAATAAGGACCAAATTATTAATAATAAAGTATTAGAGTAATGTAGATAAAAGTACAGTGTCATTTAATTCCAACAAAAGGAATAGAATCAATCGCTTCGCTGAACATTCTACCCGTTGCAACCCTTTGCAATTAGATAATCCTATTTAACCCTTTGCACTCGGCGATCCTTTCGTTGCAGAAACATAGTAATTCGAAGACTTTCTGCCATAAAGTCGACGATATTTTCGAAACGGTAAATAAAAAGTGCAAATTAATCGTAAGACGTAGAATTATTTGACATGGATCCAGATATTAACTAACAACGATCTTTAGAATCCGATTAAATGGCGACTGAGAGTGATACGATTTGGGATCGCAGTGGAATTGAAGAGAACACTTATTATAAAACGAGATACTTTAATAATAGAACTCAATAACTCGATCGGTGTTTACAGTATGTTTATAGCAAGTGACTCACCGACACACGCGCAACCATACATCATTACATGATCAAAAGAGTTTAACATCGAGGTTATGTATCTTTCTTTAACGTGTCTCGATTTGTGACCTTGGTATTCCAAGGGTTAAACTATTTCTCTGTACTCCCAAATCCATCGAAAGACACGCGAAATATCCTCTATTGAATATAGACTACCTATACCTCAACCCTTTGCACTCGACGATTTTTTGGCTAAAGAAGAGTAGGAGTTCAAAGATTTCCTGTTTTAAAACTGACGATATTTTTCTCAGCAGTAAATAAGAAGACATGTAACAATTAACACGTAGAATTATTTAATTTCGATACCTCTAGACTACCTATACCTCAACCCTTTGCACTCGACGATTTTTTGGCTAAAGAAGAGTAGGAGTTCAAAGATTTCCTGTTTTAAAACTGACGATATATTTCTCAGCAGTAAATAAGACGTAGAATTATTTGATTTCGATACCTCTAGACTACCTGTACCTTAACCCTTTGCACTCGACGATTTTTTGGCTAAAGAAGAGTAGGAGTTCAAAGATTTCCTGTTTTAAAACTGACGATATATTTCTCAGCAGTAAATAAGACGTAGAATTATTTGATTTCGATACCTCTAGACTACCTGTACCTTAACCCTTTGCACTCGACGATTTTTTGGCTAAAGAAGGGCACGAGTTGAAAAATTTTCTGCCATAAAGCCGACGATATTTTTCTTAGCAGTAAATAAGACGACATGTAACAATTAACACGTAGAATTATTTGATTTTGATACCTCGCACACCGAATTATCAAACATTATATTATGAAAAATTCGAACATCGAGCTTCGAAATTTGATCAAATGGCGACCTGAAGAGCGGCTCTCGACTTCAAAGGATTAATAGTTCCTTAATAATTCCGAAATACCTTGGAACTAATACCTTCGCGAATAATACCTTCTACGCGACGTTATAGGATTTGAGTAACTTTTGGGCTAAAGAAGGGCACGAGTTGAAAAATTTTCTGCCATAAAGCCGACGATATTTTTCTCAGCAGTAAATAAGACGACATGTAACAATTAAGACGTAGAATTATTTGATTTCGATACCTCTAGACTACCTGTACCTTAACCCTTTGCACTCGACGATTTTTTGGCTAAAGAAGGGCACGAGTTGAAAAATTTTCTGCCATAAAGCCGACGATATTTTTCTTAGCAGTAAATAAGACGACATGTAACAATTAACACGTAGAATTATTTGATTTTGATACCTCGCACACCGAATTATCAAACATTATATTATGAAAAATTCGAACATCGAGCTTCGAAATTTGATCAAATGGCGACCTGAAGAGCGGCTCTCGACTTCAAAGGATTAATAGTTCCTTAATAATTCCGAAATACCTTGGAACTAATACCTTCGCGAATAATACCTTCTACGCGACGTTATAGGATTTGAGTAATGAATACTATGTCCCTAGCAGGGACACTATTCGTCGATGGATAATAGAACTTTCAACCTCCTTCCTCTTCCACGTATACATAATACCAATGACAATAAAAATCTCGTTCATCCGTTTCCGTTTCGCTGCTGGAGTACCGAAAGACCCGCAAAAAAGGAGGGAAAATAGAGAAGAAAATAGGTCGTAAAGCTGGAAGGATGATCCAACCAGTGGATTACGAAATCGACAGGGAAGAAGGGGTTGGCAGCGACGACGAAGCAACACCGTGGCCGCAAAGTGTTCGTCTTGGACGGATTACAAGTTTACAACAGGCGGTGACCAATAAAGTTATCGATCTGAAGTGGGTCCCGGGGAATCCCGTGTAAACTGCACGCGACGAGGCTGAATGCCGGGTTCCGGCAGGTTCCCTGGAATATTGCGGAACGTTCGACAGGTCCTTGTCCAAGGGCCCGGCACTTTGTTGGGCCTGGCCGCGACAATAAAGTCGAGCGACGCGGAGTCGTCGACGGCGGATTCCTCGAGGCCCCCGACGCCACATCTGGAAGTAATTACGAAGGATACCCGGGCCTGTGCACGCTCAGGTGTAAGATCCTCCGAGGTGGCAGCTCGGAAGGCGAGGAAACGAGGTAGTCGGCCTCGCGGAAACGAACGTGACAATTCACCGGGTACCGGGATTAGCGACCGATGCTTTTCGCTTTTCCTCCTGCTTGCGGAAGAGCCGCAAGTCGCGATACCATCTCCCGGCGACGACGTTTCCGAACGGTGCACCGTGCTCACCGCCTGTAACTCTATACCCCGAGCTGCATTATTCGCTCGCAAAAGGGATCGCTCGCTGTCTCGTGTCTCTCCATCGGCTGCATTTTTCCCTCCGATCCCGCGTTTCCGTTACTTTCGATCGTCGGTTCAGATTTTTCGGCAGACTCGTGCTGGGAATCGGGACTGTGAGTGCTTTTCGTTTTGAAAATTTGGGCAAAGAGTGCGATTCCGCTCCTTGGACATGAGAGAAAGGTACACCTGCGAGGGATAGGAAAAATATTGGCAGGGATATATTATACAGTGGACAATCTGGGCCTGGTTTATATACCCGAATCGAAGTTGGAATATTTCTTTTCGGTAGTGACACAGCAGATCGAATATCGATGATCTTTTGGGCAGAATTTACTAATTTAATTTATAATGTGGTATCAGTGGAATGGAAAATATTTCATTTGTAAGTTGGGGATGTACAATCTTTCCTGGTGTTGATGCGATATTGTTGATTAATAATAATATTGTTAAATCATGGGTGTTCAATTTTACATGTAACATGTCAAGTAAAATGTCGATTTTAAATCAACGTCAAACTAATTCCACGTTGCGGTGTTCGTAATAGAAAGAATCGTAAATTAATAAATTTAAAATTACCGAAATGTGTAAGTTATATATTCTACGTTTCTTTTTACTCGTCAACTATCGTTAGTGTTAGGTATATTTTATGTGTCCCATACAATTCTTCTTTCAATATGGCCCAGGGAAAATAAAAGGTTGTACACCCCTGAAATCATTATTGCGTCGATACTTGGCTCGATATTCTTCACCCTTTTTCTCTGTTTCCTAGGTAAACGATATTATACAATTTTTAAGTTGAAAAGTTTGACTAAGAAAAGTTACATGTTCACTTGAACTTCTTCCACCCGTTGTATGAACCCTTGTATCACCTTGTATGTACCAATGATTGCGAAATACTTGTGGAATGAGTAACAGGCATTGTCAGATAGCGAACAACAGAACTAGAATCATTACTCTTGACACTAGGTAGACATCTGTCCTAGGGAAAAATTCTTCTGTAGAAACTTCCATCATCGAATCTTGGAAATTCGGAGTTCTAAACCTTTGTATCGCCTTCTTCGTGTCAGTGTTAACAAAACACTCGCGGAATGAGTAACAGGCAGGGTCATATAGCGATTAGAAAGACTAGGACCACCACTCTTGGCACCGAGTTGCCTGTTCTAATGAAAAATTCGTCCCTCGTAGCTTCTATCGTCGAATTTTAGGAATTCGGAGTTCAAAACCTTTGTATTGCCTTGTTTATTGTCATTGTTAACAAAATACTCGCGGAATGAGTAACAGACAGGGTCATATAGCGATTAGAAAGACTAGGACCATCACTCTTGGCACCGAGTTGCCTGTTCTACAGAAAAATTCGTCCATGGTAGCTTCTATCGTCGAATCTTGGGAATTCGGAGTTCTAAACCTTTGGTAATGCCTTCTTCGTGTCAGTGTTAACAAAATACTCGCGGAATGAGTAACAGGCAGTATTATATAGCGATCAGAAGGACTAGGACCATCACTCTTGGCACCGAGTTGCCTGTCCTACAGAAAAATTCGTCCATGGTAGCTTCTATCGTCGAATCTTGGGAATTCGGAGTTCTAAACCTTTGGTAATGCCTTCTTCGTGTCAGTGTTAACAAAACACTCGCGGAATGAGTAACAGGCAGGGTCATATAGCGATTAGAAAGACTAGGACCACCACTCTTGGCACCGAGTTGCCTGTTCTAATGAAAAATTCGTCCCTCGTAGCTTCTATCGTCGAATTTTAGGAATTCGGAGTTCAAAACCTTTGTATTGCCTTGTTTATTGTCATTGTTAACAAAATACTCGCGGAATGAGTAACAGACAGGGTCATATAGCGATTAGAAAGACTAGGACCATCACTCTTGGCACCGAGTTGCCTGTTCTACAGAAAAATTCGTCCATGGTAGCTTCTATCGTCGAATCTTGGGAATTCGGAGTTCTAAACCTTTGGTAATGCCTTCTTCGTGTCAGTGTTAACAAAATACTCGCGGAATGAGTAACAGGCAGTATTATATAGCGATCAGAAGGACTAGGACCATCACTCTTGGCACCGAGTTGCCTGTCCTACAGAAAAATTCGTCCATGGTAGCTTCTATCGTCGAATCTTGGGAATTCGGAGTTCTAAACCTTTGGTAATGCCTTCTTCGTGTCAGTGTTAACAAAATACTCGCGGAATGAGTAACAGGCAGTATTATATAGCGATCAGAAGGACTAGGACCATCACTCTTGGCACCGAGTTGCCTGTTCTACAGAAAAATTCGTCCATGGTAGCTTCTATCGTCGAATCTTGGGAATTCGGAGTTCTAAACCTTTGGTAATGCCTTCTTCGTGTCAGTGTTAACAAAATACTCGCGGAATGAGTAACAGGCAGTATTATATAGCGATCAGAAGGACTAGGACCATCACTCTTGGCACCGAGTTGCCTGTTCTACAGAAAAATTCGTCCATGGTAGCTTCTATCGTCGAATCTTGGGAATTCGGAGTTCTAAACCTTTGGTAATGCCTTCTTCGTGTCAGTGTTAACAAAATACTCGCGGAATGAGTAACAGGCAGTATTATATAGCGATCAGAAGGACTAGGACCATCACTCTTGGCACCGAGTTGCCTGTTCTACAGAAAAATTCGTCCATGGTAGCTTCTATCGTCGAATCTTGGGAATTCGGAGTTCTAAACCTTTGGTAATGCCTTCTTCGTGTCAGTGTTAACAAAATACTCGCGGAATGAGTAACAGGCAGTATTATATAGCGATCAGAAGGACTAGGACCATCACTCTTGGCACCGAGTTGCCTGTTCTACAGAAAAATTCGTCCATGGTAGCTTCTATCGTCGAATCTTGGGAATTCGGAGTTCTAAACCTTTGGTAATGCCTTCTTCGTGTCAGTGTTAACAAAATACTCGCGGAATGAGTAACAGGCAGTATTATATAGCGATCAGAAGGACTAGGACCATCACTCTTGGCACCGAGTTGCCTGTTCTACAGAAAAATTCGTCCATGGTAGCTTCTATCGTCGAATCTTGGGAATTCGGAGTTCTAAACCTTTGGTAATGCCTTCTTCGTGTCAGTGTTAACAAAATACTCGCGGAATGAGTAACAGGCAGTATTATATAGCGATCAGAAGGACTAGGACCATCACTCTTGGCACCGAGTTGCCTGTTCTACAGAAAAATTCGTCCATGGTAGCTTCTATCGTCGAATCTTGGGAATTCGGAGTTCTAAACCTTTGGTAATGCCTTCTTCGTGTCAGTGTTAACAAAATACTCGCGGAATGAGTAACAGGCAGTATTATATAGCGATCAGAAGGACTAGGACCATCACTCTTGGCACCGAGTTGCCTGTTCTACAGAAAAATTCGTCCATGGTAGCTTCTATCGTCGAATCTTGGGAATTCGGAGTTCTAAACCTTTGGTAATGCCTTCTTCGTGTCAGTGTTAACAAAATACTCGCGGAATGAGTAACAGGCAGTATTATATAGCGATCAGAAGGACTAGGACCATCACTCTTGGCACCGAGTTGCCTGTTCTACAGAAAAATTCGTCCATGGTAGCTTCTATCGTCGAATCTTGGGAATTCGGAGTTCTAAACCTTTGGTAATGCCTTCTTCGTGTCAGTGTTAACAAAATACTCGCGGAATGAGTAACAGGCAGTATTATATAGCGATCAGAAGGACTAGGACCATCACTCTTGGCACCGAGTTGCCTGTTCTACAGAAAAATTCGTCCATGGTAGCTTCTATCGTCGAATCTTGGGAATTCGGAGTTCTAAACCTTTGGTAATGCCTTCTTCGTGTCAGTGTTAACAAAATACTCGCGGAATGAGTAACAGGCAGTATTATATAGCGATCAGAAGGACTAGGACCATCACTCTTGGCACCGAGTTGCCTGTTCTACAGAAAAATTCGTCCATGGTAGCTTCTATCGTCGAATCTTGGGAATTCGGAGTTCTAAACCTTTGGTAATGCCTTCTTCGTGTCAGTGTTAACAAAATACTCGCGGAATGAGTAACAGGCAGTATTATATAGCGATCAGAAGGACTAGGACCATCACTCTTGGCACCGAGTTGCCTGTTCTACAGAAAAATTCGTCCATGGTAGCTTCTATCGTCGAATCTTGGGAATTCGGAGTTCTAAACCTTTGGTAATGCCTTCTTCGTGTCAGTGTTAACAAAATACTCGTGGAATGAGTAACAGGCAGTATTATATAGCGATCAGAAGGACTAGGACTATCACTCTTGGCACCGAGTTGCCTGTCCTACAGAAAAATTCGTCCATGGTAGCTTCTATCGTCGAATCTTGGGAATTCGGAGTTCTAAACCTTTGGTAATGCCTTCTTCGTGTCAGTGTTAACAAAATACTCGCGGAATGAGTAACAGGCAGTATTATATAGCGATCAGAAGGACTAGGACCATCACTCTTGGCACCGAGTTGCCTGTTCTACAGAAAAATTCGTCCATGGTAGCTTTTATCGTCGAATCTTGGGAATTCGAAGTTCTAAACCTTTGGTAATGCCTTCTTCGTGTCAGTGTTAACAAAATACTCGCGGAATGAGTAACAGACAGGGTCATATAGCGATCAGAAAGACTAGGACCATCACTCTTGGCACCGAGTTGCCTGTCCTAGGGAAAAATTCGTCCACGGAAGCTTCCATCGTCGAATCTAGGGAATTCCAAGTTCCAGAACCTGCCGATGAAGATATCTCGGATGTATTTCGTATTTAAACGTAAATTTCGTATTATAATGACGCGTGAAAACGAAAAGACAGGAGACTCGGCCGCGCGACGTCGAGCGTCTCGACGATTCGAATTCGATTCGCGTTGCGATATTATTTCGCGGTCGGAACGTGCCTCGGCCCGAATTGCAGGAGCTTGAGGGAGCCTCTCATCCCGGAGAAGTGCCCGTTGGGTATTTAAGAAGCATATTCCGTCCATTTGGCATTGTGCGCCGTCGAATGGACACTTTCGGGCGCAGGGCGAGAGACTAGGCGAGATCGAAGGATCGAGGTATTGATCGTAAGCGGCTTGCCCCGTGGGGACTTTACCTTTGTGCCCACGACCAGCTATTTGCCGGCCTCGTAAGTTCACACCTTGGCATAATCGGAGTATCCGGGAAAGCAGGACGCGCTCGACCATTAGAGGCGAGACATTTACACCGTAAGCGGAGCTCTGCCTCACAAAAGGGGACGTATTAAATGGCGGTGATTGTGGGAAACGTTTCGAAAAATGTATCTACTTCGAATAGGTGTAGAATAATATTTTTCTTTCACGCATTTTCGGAATTTTCAAATCTTTTTACTCGCGAAAGACTCGATTTTCTGGGACTGATGTATTATTATTTATTGCAGGTTATGTTACAGCAATTGTTTAATCGTTTGGGTGGATTCAATATGAAGTACTTCATTTAGATTCGGGAATATAAAAAAAAATTCCGCGTGTTATTATTTAGGAAAATTCTAGGTTATTATTTACGTAGGAAAAAGAAGAAACGAAAATAAATCTTGTATGTTTAAAACAAATTATTCAATCAGAAGAATCGACGTTCAGAAATTTAAACACCAATATCTAGAAAATGAAGCAATAATTTAGATTATTGCCATGTCACCGTGATTTTGGTACAATTTGTATTTATTTCTCCAGATTTAATATCTTCTGCTCTTATAGTCTAAATACCTCGTCGACATTCTTTGTGCGAGAAATTGCAGATCAATTATTAATTCAATTATTCATAACTGATCCCTAAATGTCCAATTTCCACACCAAACTTACCATGACCAGTCAAATACTCGTAGATAGAAAAACTGAAAAAAGAGAAAATAGAATAACAGAAAATATTGAACAATTCACAATACATATATAAAGAGCAAAATCCATAAATCAAGAATGCAAAATTTTTATTAAAATATTAAAAAACTGTCATTTACTCCGTGCCACTGTTAAGTCTCGCTACAGTCACCATTTGTTTCCAGCTCGTGCAGTTACATACCTAAAACAAAATTCAAATTGAACAACACTTTACACCCTCAGTATCCAATCAAGATTAATATTAATTTACAGATGTAAAGTATAAAATCCCCATACCTTTCTTCTCGCTATAAAGACTTCCCACGTGGAAACAACGTCCACCTATCCACACGTTCTTCAAATCTATACTATACTATACTATCCTATATATCAAAAATAAGATCCAAAATCGCGATTTCCGAGAACGACGTCCGCCATTGCACCGATCACGAAGTGTCGCGAGCTTTCGCGAGGAAACCTCGGCATTTGCGACAGCAATAGGCACTCGCGAGTCCCCCGACCTACAATTTAACCCTAAACCCACCATGACCACTGGTCAAATGACCAGTGATTGTCAAAGAAGCAGAAGCTTTAAAATACAAAATAAGGGAGACACTGAGAAAATTATACATATATCGAAAGAAAAATCGCAAAGACGATTGATCAAGGATAACGAAATTTTGGAAAACGATCATTTAGATCATGCTACGTTTAGTACTCCCTAAATTCTCGCCAGGTCTCAGACAGGGTTGGTAAAACTGCGTAAAAAAGTCTGTTTTCTTTGGCGTCGTGGCGCTCGCGCGCGTAAACGCGTAACGTACGCGCTTAAAGCGCGCGTGTGCACGCGTGTACGTGAGCCCTTCTCTCCCCTTCTCTCTCTCTCTCTCTTCATGAGGGACTACATAATGTAAGTTCATCGCGGGCGCGCTGATGCGTGTGTAATCCCGTGGTGCTTACCGATACCATCGTGGGTTTTATTTTCATTATTCATTTGTTCGGCCCGTTCCCCATGGATGGTCGGGAAGCTTACACGCGTAACCCCGTGTTTCTATGTTGGTTTAATCAGATAAAACCCCGGAACGCCAAAAATCGCCGCACACTGAACCACTCGCGGCTGTTCTGCTCTTTCTTCCGTGCACCGGAAGGAGAGCAGCCCTGATTTTCGACCCTCCGCTGCCGTGTTTCACCCTGTTGTCGCAGTTTATCCATCGATTATCATCGACCTTCCTTGGAACGTACCTTCCATTTCGTGATGTAAAAACGAGAGATTAAACGAAAATACCAAATAGGTTGGAGTTACTCGCGATTGTAAGTGGTTGTAGCGTAGATACTGTCGCGAGAGGTGGCCATTTTTGATCGGTTTCGAAGCAGGAAGTTGGCATATAGCGGGTCGACGTGCTGTTCACGACAGTTGCGCGATAATCACGATAGCGATCGAATGCCGGTAATATTTGTTTTTCGAGTTTCGCGGAGGATCTAATTAGGTCGTTAGAGGAAGAAACTGCGCGAAGCAGAGGTAATTAATCATGCCGCCGCACGCGTGATTCTTCTTTCTATTACCGTGTACTGTTCGGTCTTACGTTTACAAACATCCGCTTATCGTGTTTCGCGATGCAATCGTTGGTAATTAACGAAATAAACGAGGAAAACCGTCGGGCGAATAAAAAGCGAATAGTCAGCGGCTATCCACCGGTGACTCGGGCGATCCGAGCGATCTAAGATCGTTTAAATCGGCGTGAAACTCGATAAATCGAGCGGCCGATGCCCCCCGAGGGCCGCCGCTGCTTTTCAATCCCGGCGAGATCTTTTCCATTTTTCCCGAATACCACGCGAGTAATGGGGTAAAGGAGAAAAACGAAATTACGGCAACGAGATCCCGATCTCTCGTTGCACCGAGGCTGCTCCCGGCCCGGAGCCCGTCGCGGCGGCTCCTTTTTTTCCGCGTTTCCGGCGGCCTCGGCCGTTTCAAACAGTAGGCGGAATGTCGGAGGAAACGGGAGAGGCCGGCGGGAAACGAGAGGAGAAAGGAAACGGGCGAACTATCGAGGGGGCCACGGTAATTAGCAGGTCAGCTTAGTTAATGCAAGAGCACCGGCTTAACGAATCGTAATGGAAAGTGTGATATTTCGAAAATACGTTTCACCGAGTGCTAAGTAAGCCGTGTACGCGTTTCATTAACCTTCCATGCACACCCGAGATTCGCGTGGAAATAAAACCGAACGAAATAAAGAGAAATCGAAGAATTCGCTTAATCCCGTTCCCCACCGTCGCCATTTTCCGTCCTTCCAATTCTTCTTTTCACCCTCTTCGTCCAGACTCTTCGGACATCTACGCGATTCTAGTTACAGCTTCTCGCTCTTCGCCATTTTCCTTCTTCATTTCCAATTTCTCACTTCACCCTCTTCGGCCATTTACGAGAACTTAGTTACAGCTTCTTACTCCTCGCCATTTTTCTTCTTTATTTTCAATTCGTCTATTCACCCCCTTCGTTCATCTTCTTTGGGTATCTTCGCGTCTTTAGTTACAGCTCCTCGCTCTTCGCCATTTTCCTTACTTCTATACAATTAGTCATTTCACCCTCCTCGGACAATTACGCGATCTTAGTTACAGCTTCTTTATCTTCTTCGCTATTTTTCTTGCTTATTTTCAATGCGTCTATTCATCTCCTTCGTCCACTCTCTGTGGACATCTATGCGTCCTTAGTTACGATTCCTCACTCTTCGCCATTTTTCTTGCGCACTTAAAATTTGTCATTTCATTCATTTCATCCTTTTTAACCATTTACGCGATCTTAGTTACAGCTTCTTTATCTTCTTCGCCATTTTTCTTCCTTATTTTCAATGCGTCTATTCATCCCCTCGTCCACCCTCTTTGGGTATCTACGTCACCTTAATTACAGTTTCTTTTTCTTTCTCGCTATTTTCCTTCCTTATTTTCCTTCCAATTCGTCTCTTCACTCCCTTCATCCATCTTCTTCGGCCATCGACGCGACCTTATTTACAGCTTCTCCCTCTTCGCCATTTTCCTCCCTTATTTCCAATCCGTCTCTTCACCCTCTTCAATGATCTACGCGACCTCGGTTACAGTTCCTTCCTCTTCTTCTAAATTTTCCTTTCTTATTTCCAATGTGTCTCTTCATCCTATCCGTCTACTCTCTTTAGGCATGTATGCGTCCTTAGTTACAATTTCCCACTCTTCGCCATTTTTCTTCCTCATTTCCAATTTGTCATTTCACCCTCTTCGACCATTTATACGATCTTAGTTACAGCTTCATACTCTTCGCCATTTTCTTTCCTTATTTCAAATTCGTCTCTTCGTTTTCCCTCTTTAGGCATCTACGTCATCTTAATTACAGTTTCTTCTTCTTTCTCAATATTTTCTTCCCTTACTTCCAATTTTTCTCTTCACCCTCTTCATCCACCTTCTTCGGCCATCGACGCGACTTTATTTACAACTTCTCCCTCTTCGCCATTTTCCTCCCTTATTTCCAATCCGTCTCTTCACCCTCTTCAATGATCTACGCGACCTCGGTTACAGTTTCTTTCTCTTCCTCGCAATTTTCCTTCCTCTCTTCGAATTCGTGTCTTCACCCCCTTCGTAGGTCCTCACCCTCTCCGGCCATCTACGCGACCTCAGTTACAACTTCTTCCTCCTCCCTGCCCCCTCTCTTTCTCCTTTTTCCATCGAAAATATCGGCAGGGCTATCGAGGCGACTTAAGGGAAGATCTCGTATTTACTTGGCCGGAAACACGATATCCTCGATACCCCGGGACCAAGGGCTGCCCACGTGTTTTACGCTGACCGTTAAAATTCGCTGCTCCGCGCACTCGCGACATCCCGTGCCTCGGCACGCTGGTAGGCGGTGTATTATTTTTCCGCCGGCTCGCCAAATTGGCTCGCACGGATTCGATCTCGAATTACCGACACTCGATATCGCGGCGTAAAACTTGCAGCATCCTCCTCCGGACCCGACCAGCCGGACCGTCTCGCTCTGGAATATCCAAAAAGGAGTTCCACAATGTTCCATTGAGCGCGGATCGGTATAATCGAACCGGGCCCCCGATCTCGTCTTGCGTCTTTCGGCCCTGGTACCACCCGCAACTCGCCTCCTCCATTTTTCACGCCGACGTTGCTCTACACGGATAACAATCTAAGCACGCGAAATCTCGCGCAATTAGTATGTTTATCCATCAACGCTGCGATTACCGATCTCCAATTTACACCTGTTACATTATACTTCGTACACGGAAACTGAGAGTAATTCCACTTTCGGTACATCCGAGATTGGGAAGCTCGTGATCGGCCATTTTGACTAACTTGACAATTCTAGTGTTACAGAAACGAGCAAAACGATACGAAATCTTTAACTAGTGATACTGAGCTATTACATATTCGGAAGGATAACCCTTAGCACTCGAGAGGCAACCCTCAGTCGCCATTTAATTATATTCTAAAGATCGACGTTAATTCATATTTATGAAATTCAAAATTACTCAAAGATGCGTGGAATATCAAAGTAAAATTATTCCACGTCTTAATTTCTATACGATTTTTTATTTATCGTTTTAAAAATTTCGACTTTGTGGCAGAAAGTCTCCAGAATTACTAATTTTCTGTAACATTTTTTGAAAAAATCGCCGAGTGCAGAGGCACTGCACCTCGCTAATTTTCGTACATAATACGGTAAAAGAAATTAACGAAAAGGCGTGATTATCTCGGAAAATCAGTATTCGAGGGTTAAGGTTGCGAACATCGCACGAGTAGCGCTTATTACGCAAATCGGTATCAACGAACGTTGTCGGAATTTTCGGTACGAGCGTTTCGATAAACGGTGGCAAATTGGTTTGGAAATAAAAATGTCCGCGGCGTTATCCGGTGGCGGTATCGTTCGCGAATAAAAATGGCCCACGCGCTAATATCGGCGGCCCGATATCGACTATCGGCGCATTCACTCGCGTTAACCTCACACGCAGCGCGTTCCAACCTACGGAATTCCTATCTCTCGCGATTTCTTAATTCCGCCGGTATCTCGCGGAGATACTCAATCACGCTGATATTCAACACGGCAAACATTCGCGCCGACGCCTCGACGTGGCCTCGGCGAGCTTAATCGCGGGTGTAACAGAATTCGCGTAACGCCGAAACGAGCGAAATTCGTGTCTCGAATGGCTGCCGCTGAAACGAGATTCGATTAGAGCGGCAACGAGCGGACGTCGTTAATGCGGCTTTTTACACGACTCGTTGGCCGAACTGGAAAGTGTCAAAATCGGTGACACACGTCGCGATTCTCTCATTCACCTCCACGGGCTCCTCTAACGTGCTCCTCCGTATGGAAGGCTCTGCTCCGTAACCCAATAGGCTTCCCGTAGGAAGATCATACTTCGGTACAAAGGCTGATCGCTACATCGCACGCGATCACGGTGCACGTCATGGAAACTGACGATCTTCATAGCACCATTTGCTCGTCCTGTGGCCTCGTCCACATCTCGCTCCCTCTTCCAACGGAAGTGCACTGTACGTACGCACGATCTATGCTAACAGAATCGACACCGAAGTCCTTGAATTTATATTTCCTGCATGGTTCATCTCTATCCAGGTTCCTCGTTCCGATAATCCTGCAAAAATCATTAATAAGTAAAATGGATACATTTCCTGGCTTAGCGAAAGCTTACCGTGGACGTTGATGCACAGTCGGTTCCCGCAACGTTTCTTAGAGACGTTTGGGGTTCCAAAAGCGAGGCGTTACGATTTCGGAGCACCCCAGTCACTGGTAGTCACGAGAAATATATTCTTCGGCTCGAGTTGCTCGAATTTCAAAGGCAACCCCGTAGAATTTCGATTAATGGTAAAAGAAAAAGGTAAATGGCCGGCGATGCGTGGAAGTAACGCCACTGGCATCGCGGAGGATCTTTGAGAGGAAATGAGCCATCGGCTGCTTTGTATCCGTTCCCTTTTGTATCGCGGACATTTCGCCTGGCGATCGACGAGAAGAGGTAGTAAAGGGTTTCGAAAAATACTGGGATACGTGCCGACAGAAAGACGTTTTATTCGATTCACAAAGAGGCCCCACATTGTGTCGGTCGCGCACTCCAGGCGATGCCCGGCCACTCGAGCCACACTGTTTCGAGCTTTAAGGGATGCACTAGAATCCACTGTGCACTGCCTCTATTTGCGGCTCGTTTTTCCGCGTTTCGACGCGTGGCCATTCGACACAAAGCCTATTCATGCTCGCCCGCTCTACAATGTTACTCGTTAAATCTATTTATATATGAAGACATCGTTAATTCTCGTCGTTTCGCGTGCGGCGTTACAGAAAGCATAGGAAATTACGGTGTACAGGGCGTTTCGAAATTCGAGGTGCGAACGTGTTCCATGAGATTATCGACGAAGAGAGAGAGAGAGAGAGTGTGAGAGTTAATCGATGAAAGTTCGCGAACTCTTTCGCGAGATATCGATATCTGCAGAGTTCAAAGCGTCAACGACACGCGCGGTTTATACTTCGACGCCTCGAAATTGATATCTTCGCGTGGATTAGATTAGTCCCCGGGGGAAGCTTCCCCGTGGCACGTTCGTGCGTTATATACATCGAGTATGTGTACATGATCGTGTTTCGAAAGCTTCGGCTAGGATTTACATGTCCGCCGAATTTTGAGACACCCTGTATACATGAGACGTTAGACCACTGCGCGAAATTACAATTCGGTGGAGTGGTCATGGGTTCATGGGGTTACGAAACTGGACCTAGCTCCTAAATATCGAGCTGGTTCCCTTCGTCGAGGGACGAGTATCGTTTATACTAAGTTAATACGTTTTTCCAGCGGCTCGCTCCATCCTTCGCCCAGGCGTTCACTCCTCGTTCCGTTCCACCGTCTCGCCGACAGCCAGGATTCTCACCAGATCGTTCGAGGACTCGTCCACGTTCGTATAGGTGACCGTGTCTCGGTTCTTTCGCCTGATGTCCCAGTGACCGATCGGTCGTCTCACCACGAAGAAGCCCACCGCCAGGACCGTGGACACCACCAATATGAAAATGCAGGCCCACAGCACCGGATGGAACGACGTCGCCTCGTCGTCGCACTCCAGCTCCTGACTCGGTATCTCGCTCAGCTGTTTGTTCGCGTGTTGAATAGGGCTGCTGCACCTGATGGTTAAAAATCGAAAAGTTAACGTGGAACCTTCACGAGATCAGAAAGAACAAGGTATAGTTGAATATTCGAAATTATTAGGTAGTTGTGGAGAATATGTTGGAATTTTGAATCCAGTAACAGGTAAATGTGTTGGAATTTGAATAACGTGGAATGGCGGTAATAGCGGTAATAGTGGCGACATCTGTACGAGAATCGCCCAAGTTTTTGGTCACCGAGTAGTTTCGGTTATCGACCGCGGTTAGATGATAAGTTAGTTTCGAGTATTGGCAAATTTGTACTTGCCTTATTTCTCGACTAATTGCCCTCGTTGCGTTCACTATATTCAGCCATTGCATCTTGCAGTCGCAGTTCCACGGATTGTTTTCTAAAGTCAAAATTGGCGTTCTCTTTATTATCGACATGAGGTTGTACTCCAAGGTTTTCAGGCCGCAGTTGCTTATCGAGAGGCGTTGCAGTCGTGGCAGCAGGCGATCGTCGTATGGGAACATTTTTAGAAATTTTACTTTCTTCGATCCATCTAGAGATAGTATTTCTAAACTGATGAAGTTTTCGAAATCATTGAGTACTAATTCCTGTAGAGCTTGCATGTTATTCAATTTCAGTTCTCGTAGTCGAGGTAAATAGACATATCGGAATCGTGTTATATGCGTGTCGGACAAGTCGAGCTCTTCTAGACTGATTGGTAATAGTGGAATCATGTTCACGGGGTTATGTGACAAATCTAAGGTAGATAAATTAGACAGCGTCTTGAAAAGTTCCGAGGAGAAATGCGAAGACGATACATTGCTCAGGTTCAAGTACCGCAGCGCCTTTAAATTCCATAAAGCATTTTCATGAATACCATCGTTGATCGGATTGTTGGCTAGCGTAAGGTATTCTAAAATCTGAAAAACGTGAATCATTAGACCGTGTACTTTTCTTCGCTTACATGTTTCGAAATATGAGATAATTACTTTGAAATGTTCCAGCATAGTTTCGTTAACGATCGATAATTTGTTGCACGAAAGATCGAGTATCTTAAGCTTCGGGATTCGATCGTTGAAGGCATTGTCATCGATGTATTCGAGTTTGTTGTGACTGATGTTTAACATTTGTAAATTGTATTCGTCTTTACAGAGGAAGAAAAACCGTTTAAGATGATTCTGTGACAGATCCAGTGTCCTTAAATTCTCAAGATTGGTGGAGCAGTCGAGGAAACTGTCAAATTCGTTATTCCGAAGAATAAGATCGGTGACTTCTTGCAGACTGAACTGCGATTGCATCCTCACGAAAAAATCTTCTTTCTTCATACCACGGCCGGACAGGTCCACCTGAAAAGTAAATAAAACTTCGGAAAATATTCGACAACATTACTCATTTATCGTATTATACGCGCGAAATATGAAATGCGTAAAAGCAAATTTGTGTGCACTAATACGATACGATATGATAATTCGAAAACAGTCTACGTGATACGATAAAAGATTACGTACGTTTATATTTGTTTAAACTGTCACTAGATAAACAAATGCAAATGTTCCTATGTGTCATTTATACTTGTAACGTGCTATACATCGTGCATACGTTAGAAAGAAAAATACATATGTATGCGTAAACGAGCGGTAATGTATAAAGGGGTGACATTTTCGTTATACGTCTAAAAATAGTGCCACCGAATGATTCGCGAATTATCAAAAGTCTTGTGTATAAACCCACCAGCTTCTTCGATGTCGTGGAAATAATTAAGGCGAGGATCGTGATAGTCTTGAACCACATTGTCCAGGTAGGTTGATGATTATCTGGTACACAGATAAATGCGATACAATTTCGATTTCGTTTGAATCAGTCGCGCCGAGTCCGGCTAGTTTCAACTATGTCTTTCACACAACGATCCTGGAATGGCAACGAATTCATCCGCGGCATACTCTGCTTACGATTACAGTGCCGAATTAAGAGGGGAGCAGAAGGGGCTTCGACATCCTGATGCAGTTCTTTAACCACTTGTATTCTTATACTTTTTTATATTTAAATATCTCGATTATAATTAAGTATATTACGGTCCAAGTGTGATTTACGATTATTGTCCCTTCTTCGATTTCACTCTTCACAAAAACTAATCTTCGCTTATGACAGACATATGGATGTTCTTCTGAAAAGTACCAATGACCGATTGACTTCAAATTTTGAAGACGAGTAACATGGGACGGCGGATTCCGAGATATTAATGACAAATTTTAGCATGGAAAAGAGAAAGGCTGATTTTAAGCGAGACACCCTATAGAAATTGAGGTCAGATATTACCCCGTGTCAATGGTATTCGACATACAGCGTTGGTACTTATTACAAATAAAACGATCATACGAGTAACTGTATAAATAAATTTCTATATGTAGTACGAAGATCTTTTCATTAATATATTGAAAATTATTAAATACTCGAAATTAATATTTTATGATTAAAATTTGAACCCTTTCTCTTCCCTCCACGTCCCTTCATCTGTGGTGCTGTTCAAAAGTACATCCAAATATATTTTTAAATGAAAAGCGCCACGTCTATATTTTCGAATACAAGTATGGTTTTTTGCCAAAAATTTGCCAAATTCAATCCTCGTTATTATTATTAACTTTTGTACACTTTTTATTCGATTCTCTGGTAAAATCTTTTTATCAAATTTTATCAATTTTTTTGCACTGTTTTATAAATTTCCGATAAAAAGGTTAATTTTTTACCGAGTCCTTCACGTCGAGGATACGTACACTGAATACTAACAACGATTCGTACAACACAGCAAGCGAGCGAGAAATGAAAAATATTTCTTCGAGTATCCTTTCGAACGGATTCGCGGGGCGCGCGCCGTGTTAATCCGTACTCGGTTGGTTCAGAATCCAAGAAGCTAACACATCACTTTTTCGATAAAGCAAGATTACGTCCCGATCCGCGCGTACATTCTGTTTTGTGTTTGCTTTTTTCCAACGGGCCCCTTAATCGCCACGTATTTTTTAATTATTTTTTCAATTAATTTATGTTCGCACTACGATATCACTGAACGTTCATTTCGCGCGACAAAACTTAATGGCGGGCATTAAACGCGGGGCAATAAAAAAAACATGAACGAGAAGAAAAGCAAGAGAGGAACGCTCGGGATAACACGGTGCACCATACACCATTAATACTATTGCAACTCGAATGCGATGCGCGACTAATTATTGGACTGTCGACGGAAATGTGCAAACGTATCTGGCCATGTTCGAAAAATAAAAATATATCTGTCAGCGATAAAGCCAGCTTCACGAGGTATCTAACCATGATAATGCGTTTCGCTATGGTTCTTTTATTACAATTAATGTAAAATTAAATGTATTTTCTCCTATGTCGTTGATACAACTCGTTTTACTTTTCAACTCAATACTTCTTCTTCGCTTCGTGTATTTTAAATCTTATTCTCGCAACGTTAAGTTTTTTCGTTTTACGAGTATGGTAATAGGGATAATATTCGAATATTGTTCTAAGAGATTTTTACAAATCATTGTAATCATAGGTGCATGAAATACTATATACTGGATTATTTTTATCAAGAATTATATATTTATAGCATCACATTTTTTATTTTCTAAAACTGATATAACTATTAGTTATTTACGTATCAACAGTTTAGAATTGTAATCATTGAAAGATTAATTTGTCTTATTGGAGGAAATATAGCATATGATAAACGTTCTGCACTTAATATTGATCAACGGAAAATCCATCTTACAAATGTAATATAAACGATTCTGTTTATTAAGAGTCATGCATTTATTCACAGAATCATATCGTATTCACACCCATGACGGATTATTTCCGCCAAGATGTATGATACATAATAACAAATATTTCATATTTTTAACGTTTGTACGATAACGTACAATGTGGCAAGAGGGTCGTTCACTTTTTCGGAGTTTGCGGTGTACTCGTCGCTTTGAATACCAATGGATTTGATACTCGAAATATGCTCGGTAACATTGTAGCTAGAGTTCCAAATACTTCCTCTGACATTCCCTAAAATATATAAATACTCGTTAAAAATGAAAAGGGAAAAAAAGTTTTAATGAAACAAGTAAAATTTTGTTCCATTTAAACCTTAGGTACTAAGAATTGTAGATTTTTTAATTCGGCGCCACCCCAAGATGCCATTTCTATCATGAATCCTTTTACGCATTTAAAAACGAGTTCTGCCCTCTTTGTACACCATGCTACAGTCATATCCTGAAATGAGAAAATAATTAAATGTATCTTTTGATGAAAAATGATATTACTAAAAAAAATTTATTTTTTATAACAAGATGTACCTCCGACATTTCATGTACAAGCAGTATAGGAATAGTTAGCGTGGTCACATCATTGCAACAGGCTGTTTTCAAAATGTTTCGTAATCCTAAAATAACCGGATGCCTCGAATTGATATCGCCTGTAAACTTAGCATAAATTTTTATCAATGCGAAGAATCAATACTCGAAAAAAATGTTCGTTACTCACCAGATCGTAACGAATCGTTTACTACCATATGGAAAATTACATGAACTTGTGCTAAATTTGAATGTCTTGTAATATAAACATCGCCTGTTTGTAGACTTTTGCTACCAGTTGATCTTTTTGTCTATAAATAGTATATATATTTAGAATGCATTTAATAAGAAACAAGTATCAAATTCTTTTAGTTTAATTTTGCTCACTTGTGACTCGTTTCCTTCTCTCTGATGCGCTTGTCTCCAAGCAACAGCATCTTTCACGTCTTCCCGAATTTTCTCTAATTGTTCATCGATTGGTGGGAAATGAAACTCTGTCGTTAATTGACATATCGAACATAATTCTGAAAGAAATTGTTAACATATAATTATTAATTATACATACGCGAGCAATACTACAAATGCAATACCTTTTGTTATTCCCGAATAACTTCCTAAATGATTGTCGCTCAATAGTACTAATCCACATAAATCATTAGAATATAATCCTAAAGCAGTCTGAAGTCTTTGAGGCGTCGGATCCATACTGTTAAAAAATAAAAATCGAAAGATTTATTTCAAACAGGATTTACATAATTATTTTTTACAATTTACCAACCCAGACTCGCTCTTTTTTGTTCTACAAAAATCTAAAACATCTCCAGTTAGTATGCGTATATTATGCATTTGTTTCATCTGGGATCCTAAATGTATAGTGAAACTTTCCTCCAAAATAGGATATTCCGTCGTATTTTTTTCCTCACTATGAACAAAGTTGTCCAAAGCCGGTCGTATTGGTGGCATCGATAGCATTGGAGAACCTCTAATAATCACATGATACAGAATTATTAAATCTATGTCACTTGTATATTTATTTTCTTTATATAAACGTACACTGGAGTTGGTAGCATGTTAGTTTGCTGTTCTTCCAATAATCGCATGATCCAGTTGCGATATTGCCGCCTTTGTTCTAATTTCAATGCATCGACTCTTGATCCCCAATGACCTTGCAATAAACTTTGTTCTTCAAAATGTCGTCCAGCCATCTCATTTATAGATTTTTCGGTGGAACCGGCCTCCAAAGCTTCGACAGCGACCCGCATTTCTTCCGTTTGTCTGGAATTCATCTCGCTGACATTACTATACTTCCTTTCTCTTTCTTTTTTATTTGCAAGTGTTTGTAAAATAATGATAGTTAAATCAAATATATTCACAACTGATATTAGATCAACTGTATATCTTTGTGCAATTACAAGTCAAATTTAAAATTATTAAAATTGTGGCAAATTCTAACTGTTATAGTCTCTAATATACTAGTGTCCAATATAAATTTGTGAAAAAAAGATTAGTCGAGACAGAGAGAAAAAAGGGAGAACATGATTAAATTACAAAAATGAGTTATAAAAATTGATTTATATTGGAGCTGTCAGTAATCTACACAGAAAGGTCAATGCAACTGATAATTTAGATTACACATATTGCTGTATGTACCATAGATACTAGGACATGGATCTTGACCTTTCTTTTCTAATATGACATATGAGCTGGAAGGCGCAAGAAAAATGTGTAGAAAACATTTTTTTTAGCATGATAAAGTATTAATACTAACTTTTGTGTGAGTTGTTCATAGTGTGTATCTCTCATTTGAACAACTTCAGTTACATCTCTTCCAAATTTATGTTCTGCTTGAAGAATAGGTTCTAACGAAGGAGAATGTACCAATCTATGATATGCAGCAGCAAACAGTTCTTCGTCCGTTGTTCCAATGGGATCAGCATAGTCTACTGTCTTTTGTTTATAGATCTTTTCCCAATTTTTTATAATATCTTCAATATCTAATGTTCCTGATTTTGTATTTTCAATAGCTTTCTCTGCTTTCTCATCATAAAACTCCAATGTTAGAGCTTTAATATTATGTTTTAGACATTTTAATAAATCTGATTCCACATAAGATGGTAATTTAAAAGATGTCATTATACGATGCATGAGTTCTTTGACAGAACCATGATATGGTATTTTTAATGGTACTTCTAATACGTATTCTTGATTTGTGGTACATGTTGGAAATTTATATATAAATGTTTTGTCCACATATTCATCCTCAGGCATATTCATATCTTTTTAAATAGTTTTTCATTATACTTTTATATCCAGGTATCTGTATTTTAAGGAAAGTAAGTAAATTAGTATGTACAAAAATTAATTTAATCCAACATTTAACAGTAGATATTTTTAAAGTATAAGTAAGAATAAAGAGACATAAATTAGACATATAATATCATAGCATATCATTATGTGTGCTTGATTATTATGATACCAAGAAAGGTCAACCTTATTTCTTTTTAGTCAACATCAATATTTTTCAAAGGTCAGCTTTCACAACACTCAAGTCATAAGGTCAATGATAAGCTGTAGAAACACCTCTGATTGCATTTTTTATCTATACTCTTTTAAAAACAATTATTTTCATGTATTAATTGTAATGGCTTTAGATTTGCCTTCTAGATAAACTCTCTTATCAAACACATATACAAATTTGAAATTGCTTTTGTAAAAAGTCAATTAAAATCAAGCAAAACATATTCCATTATATTTTAATTTTAGTACAATGAAAATATAGTAGTGTTTGATACAAAACATATTTATAAAGTTTATTTTGTGTTCTGTAGTTGTGCAAACATTTAAAGAAAATATTTGTTCTTCAATTTTTATTACTGACTAATGAGGGCGCTAGTAGAAAGATCATTGTTTTGTTTATAAATAATTGGTTTAGTAAATGCATTCTTAAGTTAGCGATTTAAGGTTATAGCAGTATTTGTGTTATATAGTTCCGTACAAATGTAAATATTCTTGAAAATATATATAATTTGAACAAATATCACAATAAATTTATACATGTATCGTATTTCTTCGTTTACGACCTAACCTAAATCTTGAAAATTATACTTGCAACTTATTTGTACTTTCGTGGTTCGCAAGTCTTGTCTTGATAAGCCATGTGTTGTCATTTGTCAAGGTTTCTTCCGTTTTGTTTTAAATAAAACATTTTATACGAACAGTCAAAACACACTCATAACAATCATAAAAAGTTTTAACGCCCCTTGTCATTTGATCGACAGTTCTTCCAACGTTAACATTTCTAATCTCGTATTAAGAAATAAACATATTATTATGTTACATTTTAAGCATATAGTATTAAACAAAAAAATCTTATTTCATAGACTAATTTCATGATGCATCGTAATTTAGAGATTATTTAATGATTGTCTTCTGTATCTCCTATTCGAATGAATATATTACTATATTGGTAGTACTTACTGTACGTAAACTGTCGGCAAGATTGTGGATTAAGATTTTGGCGGCAATAGGTTTTCAAGTATTAAATTAAATCTATTTATCATGGTTGAAGACAAAAATCAAAACGTAGAATTGACAGATCATGAGGCTGAGTTATATGATAGACAAATTCGATTATGGGGTTTAGAATCACAGAAACGGCAAGTATAGTACAATCTAACCTCTAAAATACCGAAATTTCGAAATAAAAGAAATTGTAATTTTATAAGCTGTATTAAAAAATACTAACAATATTTATGTAATAAATAGGAAACATATTTAATTCGCACGTGCTTTTAAAGTAACATATAACGTTGAATAATTATAGGTTACGGGCAGCTAAAATTTTATTAATAGGTCTAAATGGTTTTGGTGCAGAAATAGCAAAAAATATCATTCTAGCAGGTGTTAAGTCAGTTACATTTTTAGATCATAGAAATGTAACAATTGAAGATAGGTGTTCACAATTTTTAGCACCGAAAGGTTTCATTGGAAAAAATGTAAGTAAATAAAAAAATATAGAATGCTTATAGAAAGGTATATTATCTATATAGGAATTATGGTTTTAGAGAGCTGAAGCATCTTTACAAAGAGCACGAAATTTAAACCTTATGGTTAATATTGAAGCAGATACATCTAATGTAGATGATAAGCCAGATACGTATTTTAGCAATTTTGATGTGGTTTGTGCAACACAATGTTCTATTACACAAATAAAGAGGATAAATGAGGCATGTAGAAAGCACAATGTCAAATTTTTTTGTGGTGACATATGGGGATCATTAGGTTATACTTTTGCTGATTTAATGACTCATGAATATATAGAGTAAGCGAATTCTTAAACAATATTTAGAAGAATTCATTTATTAGCGTGAGTTACCCAAAATGGCATTTGTTCTACTTTACAGGGATGTAGTGCAAACAAAGAAAATACAAATATCAGAAAGTGGTGAACCAATACAAAAAGAAAAATTTGAAAACATGATTGTAACTGAAAAACATGTAGATACTTTTGTACCTTTTAAATCAATTTTAAATATTACAAAGTCTTCTCTTCCGAAAGATTCAGAAATATATTATATGATATTAAGTAAGTACTTTGGAAAATCTCTTCTATAATGGTATATGTAATACAGTTTTACATTAAATATTTTTACATTAGTAATGCTAAATTATCGTGAAAAGTATGGAAAAGATCCATTGCCTAGTGAAAGGAATTCTGAGAATTTTAAGGCAGAAACTGCTGCAATTATAAAAAAATATGATTTAGAGGATAAAATAAATCAATTAGTGGAGTATGTATCTAGAAATATTATTTTATTTAGAAGATTTAGTTTTAATTTACTTAAGACTAGATTATAAAATTTATTATTGATGTAGGGGTGATTTATATGCTCAAATTAGTCCAGTCTGTGCCATTGTTGGAGGCATTATGGGGCAAGAAATAATTAAAACAGTTTCACAAAAAGGTACTCCACACAATAATCTGTTCATCTTTAATCCAGATACATTATGTGGAAAAATTTTGAGATTGGGTCAGTAATAATAATTTCACAGGGTGGTATGTTCAAATATTTATGTCTTCTGTGATTATCATAAGCATTTTTTTTTGCAATTACATATTCGACGTTTTCTTACTAAAAAAGATGTAATAAATGTATATCCAAAACAAAGAAGAAATGTTACTGTGTTACAACTATCTTCCTTTATGCTTAACTCTTCTTAAATGTTAAGTTAAAATCCTTGAATAATTTAATATTAATATTAAATTACGTTATCAGTTCAAAAAATCATTACACATTTACCTCAGGGAAGAATATCTTCTGGGCCTTTCCTGATATATGAATAGTAATTTCTCATTTTTAATTACGTTTCAAGCTCCGCTTCAAAACCGAGAAGAACGTATCGCCCGAGTTTTGGAGCTATAATTACGAATTACAATATCAGTTAATGTTCAATATACATTATATTGTATATGTACGCATTGCTGCATTTCGATGTTTTTCCTTTCGAAACAAATAAATGTTGAATGTATATGTTCTGTTGGTAAATGTGGTTTATCACACTCGCACACATTCCAAGATATTTTTGTTCACCATGTACTCGGAAACGAAGGGGTCCTCGTGCGTAGGTAGAAATATGACTCACTTTCCCGGCTTCCGCCGGGGCAATTTGAGACCCGCTTTGCGGATTTTTTTCGTGTCCTCTCGCGTGGAAAACGCGGTGGGAAACGTGAAATGGAAATTGAAAAATTGGAAAAGGGGGAGCGAGTTGGAGCACGGCTCGTTATGCTTTATCGGCTCGCTCGATATTACCTTCGCTACCGCGACAATCTCTTTTTATGCTTCGACATTATTTAAAACGTTGTACCCTTTCGTGCAACCTCTCTGATGAAATCCGCTCATTTTTCACTGTTCAAATTTAATCGACTTTACAACGAAGCCCCGAATTCGTATAACCCATGCATACATACTTTCCTCATCTTTATTGTCCTTTCAATTAGTTATATCCACCTATTTGCTTTTCCCGAAGGTTTTTCTAATTTACGTAATTATTTTTAGTTCAATAATAACAATCGTAAATATTTCATCATAATAATATAGAGATCTTAGAAGCGTGGAAAATGACTTTTAGAGATGAGAAGTCGATATCGAATTATTACGTCGCATTAATAATTGCGCACGGTGACCTCTTTTGCGCAGAATCCCAAGCTTCGCAGTTTTATTTGTACGCATTAACGCGGTGTGTAGGCGGTCAGGAATGAATTCGATTTTCATGGACGAATTATGAGATATCGTCCTTTTTCGTGGGCACGATGTCGATGTTACGTAATCCGATGATTATCACGCACGGTCTGTAAGTGTGAGTGTAAGTGATTCGAACTGTAAAACATCCCTCTCGTGTCCTTTTCCTCAGTTGCAGGTACACGCGTGTACGATCGCGTTCCTTAACGATATGGTCACGTGCTTTCACGGTTGTCGAATTATCTTTCACGAGGCGCCTTTCACTCGTGTCCCGTGCTCGTCGAAAAACCATTAACCCAACCGGGACTCGTCGTATGAACGGTCACCCTTGCTCCTCTTAATTCGCGTTGGTACGCTCTTTCGCGTTTTCTCCGTACCAGAGTAGGCTGAACCACTACGTGACTGATCTGCCGTCACGTATCCGTGAGCGCGACCAATTGTGTTGACTGGTGATTTATAAATTTAATAGTCCATCGTCATTCCGGCGGAAACGAGCCTGCTTCGCGCGAGAATTTTGCTTATGCGTCAGATAAAAAGTTTCATGGTCGCGAGTGGATCCATTCGGACGGTTGGAATCTATTCGGGTTATTGCGCAGTGAGATTAATTCAATTACGCGTAAATGTAGCGATTAAAGTTTAAAATTTTAATTTCTTAGTGAAAACATTCAGGAATACATTAAGGAATATTCAGTTCATGGATGATATTTCACCCTCATTTTGTCGGATATCTAGTATGAAATATTTCATAGTGTATAATTATTGCGTAGTTGCTATCGATCAAATTTTATAATCGTCGGTTCTATCGCGAGAACGTGAGCTATGTTCATGTATCAGCGTAGTGGATATGCGCACAACCGTTCTAAAATATGACCGACCCGCGCAACAATTTTCCCGCGATATTATCTCGCGGCAAATAGGTTAGAAGACGTACAGGTACTCCCTGTGACTCAGGTAAGGAATTTACCGAGACTACTGTCACGGTTGCCGCACGTATATTCATTGAATCAATACGACACGTATGCCCCTAGGAATGTTAAACAACTGTGGAGGAGCAAACATAGAGGAACACGTGTTTCATTTCCAGCTATATGTATGCTTGTTTCAACGTTTCACCGGATTGCTCGTTAAAACGAAATTATCACCACGCAAATGCGTCTAAACAATCTTGTTCTTGACAAGGTAACTTAACTTTCTAATTTAATTTTATGATTTTATATTATGCCTGTTTTTATGCTTTTGTTCCACTTTATTGTATAAATTTCTTTTTAGCTATTCAGTTCATATGCATTTCCATCGCGATGATTGCGTGTCTCTTCAATCGAAATGGAATATAGTAAGTTGCTAGTGTGAATAGTTCAAATTTATGCTTAATCATCGGGGAATTGAATACTACGTACTATTTCTCCCAGTAATGGATTAGGGTCAAATAAAAACAGTTTTAACCTCAATATTTTATATCAATTAAATTTACTATTTTTTACTCCTTATACGACACGTAACGATATAAGGCTCATCAGAGAAACGAAGAATTCAGTGTCACATAAGGAGATAAGGATATGGGCTAGAAGAGGAACGTAATTTTTTCGTCGTAAATTTCTATGCATCCAATTTACCTTCGAGTTTCAAAGTCGAGGCGTGAACTATGCCCGGGGATTTGTCGTAAGGACAAGAACTGGTTTGCCAACCACTCTCGTTTCGAAAGTCCATCGTAGGCAAAAGAGAAAAAGAGAGAAAATGAAGAAAGAGAACGGAGGAAAGAGGGTGCGCCCTTCACACATCGCGACTGCACACGCTGATTTATGGTGCGACGAAAATTATTGCCGCTGTTAAAATACCTCCAGGCGTATTTATTGACAGACACGCGTTGCCTCCGCGAGACTGTTCATGAAACGAGGCGGCCCTCAAGACGACAAGACTGTGCTTAAGTCGACTCTAAACGCCGGCTGTAAAGCCTCCCGGTAGAAACGAATCGTAAGGGTACCGTTTTCGCCAGAAACAGGCCGCGTTTCTTCCAAATATGCAACTTTAATGGCTCCTCATCGAGGCTTCCGGACGTCGAAGTCGAGCTCCCAAGCGTTTTCAAGCGTTGCTGAACAAAGTGCTTTCGCTCGCGATCTGAAATTCGTTTTAGTCTTTCATCCCCGTTTACTTCTTCGTTTCAATAATCTTCCAAGTTTTCATCGTATAATCTTTGTATAATACAATTTGTTACAAGCTCTTCCATAACTTCGCGCAATTTTGTATTAAAAATTTGTCATATGAAGATTTTTAGAGCGTTTATAAGTATTTTAGTCGCTAAAATAGCATAATTGATTTTTCAAATCACTCGAAAAATTGTAAAAATTTGTTCATCGCAAAGCCAATTGGACGTGTGGCGCCTGGCGACTCGCGATTCTAAGCATTGCCGGTGGTGGGCGACTAAAATTAACCTTTCCGGCAACAACCCCTGCGATTCTCCGTGCAAACATGCAACTGGAGTCGCCGGTGTGTTCGTCGCCGTGCTAAATCGTCCGTGCTTGTAATATTCGAGCAAGGATCGTCGGCGGCAAAAATTGCGTACGTGAGGCAACTGCTTACGACTTCGTTCGTTTACTAGCCGCTTCCTATTTATACCGGTTGCCGCGACGTTTCTTTCTTATCAGTGTCTTATTGTCTCTACCCACCCCGCGTGTTTGGCCACGAGTTTATTAACTTGCCAGCCGTGAAAGAACCGGAGTATCTTCCGGTTTCCGTCTCGTGGCTACATTTTAAAAGGGTTTCGTTGGCCCTTCCAACGAAGAACGGGCGCGTAGGTGAAATTCCGCGGCCGAGACCGAAGGAGGAAGGCATAAAAGGCTTTCATGGCCGGTTTTCTGACCGTAGGGACATAATATTTTTTCGGAGAGGAGGTCGGAGGCGCGTGGATCACCGACCACCGAGTGCATTAACAAAATAACGTAATAAAATCTGCCCCCGCGGTCGCTGCTCTGCGTCCCTTCACCCTTTCCAGCTGGATTCCTTCGCTCCGTTCTTTCTCTCCTCTGTCACTCCGGTTTCTTTCATTCCTTTTTCTTTTTCTAGGTGGTCGCTCGTAAAATCCGATACATTGTGCGGCCAGCCGTGGCGTATTCGTCATGTCGAGACACACCGAAGACACGCAATCGACGAAACGAAAGGATTGACCCCGCGCTACGTCCACGACCTCCACTTCCTTCGTCCTGAACCACCCCAGCCCCCTGGTGTTCCACGAAGCATCGATTCACAGGGTAAGTCCTACCGATACCTTCTTTCATGGCTTTCGTACGCCACGTGTAATGCATGCAGTTCCCCGTTTTACTGCTCTGCGTGATTTCCTCGATTACATCGAGCCTCGTTACTTCGAGACGTCGGGAACATTGTAGCTTATGGACCATCTCGATTCGCGAACGAAATTCGAGATCACCTCGGATCTCGCAAGACTCGCGATAATAATAAAATTCATAATTTAAAAATTCAACTCTTTTCCCGTGGCATGCTTAAACGTAAAAGCCTCATTGACTTTCGTATTTTCTCGAATGTAGACTTTATATATCGTTCGTCGATGGCTGAAAATTTTGTTCAGTTTTATTACTTTATAGGTGACATACAATTTATTGTGGCACAAATTAGAATATATTTAATTACAAATTGGGCTTGCTGTCAACGAGGATGAACATAATATTCTACAAGCACTTGTATATATTCTTCAATATTTTACGCGATTAATCCAATTATCGCCCAACCAATGTAATGAAAAATGGCAAAATGGCCTGTATTTATTTTACCAAGACAAAGGGTTAAGCCTTAAGCCTCAAATCCTCTCTTCGAGGCGTCTACCAACGAATCTCGCCTCCCAATCAGAGAATCACGAGAATTCAGGACCCAGCTCGAGTGGAGTTTCAGATTTCGGGCTGGGCTACGATTCCCCGTAATATAGCCCGGCTTTACGAGCAGCCATCGGTGCAGTTCCGACAGTTTTTAGGGTCAAACGAATAGCTAATGCAAATACGGCTTCGCGGCCGGCATTATTTCACCTCCTGCCTCCACGATTCGCCGTTAGTCTGGTCTGGCTGGAGACGGGGATCTTCCTTCGTCTCCTTTGACCCTCCGTCGTGCTTTCCATTGGTCCACGCGTCCCTCGTCTCGCTTTTGGCTGGGACATTACGCGAGAACTTAATGCTGTTCGTTATCAATTAAGACACGGTCGTTGCAATTAATTCCCGCGGCCGGTATGGAAACGAGAAGCGGAAACGACGTCGTCTTACGAAGGCGAAACGCGCCGGTAGGGGTAACTTCCTTCGGATCGTGGTCGAATGTCTTGGCGATATGCGCTGGGAATAAAGCGATTCTCCGAGGAGAGAGCTTCGTGTAATGATCTTGATTAAGAGGGAGCATTCGAGTCTTGTCTCATTTCGTCAGATGCTTCTCCTTTCGTTTAATTCTTTCGTCCTCAACGCGCATTTCGATCCTCATCGATTGGTACTGGTGATGACAATGGTCATTTAGTAAATTGATTAACTAAATTAATTTATTCCAGGCTGAATTTATTCCTTTAATCATATTTATTCGATATGTACATCTGTGAATATTCGTATAGGTTTCTAATATTTTATATTATATATTTCCTTGATAAAAGCTATATTATTTACAATTGTATGCAGTCAGTAGAAAATTTAACCCTTTGCACTTGAGAGGTGACTCTCAGTCACCGTTTATTTTAATGCTAAAACTTGACGGATGATGATAATTATATTAAGAACATCGAAATAAAATTATCCTATTCGTCCGTTTCTCACGCAAATTCACGATTTTCTTTTCTTAATTTTCGCATAAAGAGTATCAGTGAGATTATCAAAATCTAAGAAGAGCTTCGAATTGCATCTTCGCAGCGAAGAAATCTTCGAGTCCAAAGGGTTAATAACGATGCGTTCGAAAGAGTGATATGTAAGGGGTTTTACTAAGCGAGGGCTAGGTCACGAGTCTAACTCTCGATGGCCTATTCGATATTCTTCTTTTCGCTATGAGGTACGCACATTCTCGTCTTTCCCGTAAACAGTGTGTCAATAACTCCTCTCAAGCACTGTTTAAGAACTGTCTCATACGCTTCTCGACCTGCCCTTTTAAGAATGGGCCTCCTTTGTTCATTGATCGCGGATCAAGCGGATCGCCTTTTCGATTTGAGACTCCGATTATCAATGCTACTTGCTCCTCGCCTAATCTTATATATTTTTACAGTTATAAAATAAAAAGTCCCAATCTGTGCGAATGACGTGAAAAAATATAGAGTCGACGAGATACGAGCAGTCACGAATGAGAAGTAGGAAGCAGGAAAAATTAAACGATGCTTTATAAAATAAAAAGTACTAAGCTTCCGGAAGTCAAAGCCCACTGACATGCCATAAAACAACCCCTAATCACGAAGGAAGACTTCACGCTTGGCGAGCATCGTCTCCCGGATGTTTTTACAAAATTTAAAGGAGAAACTCAAAGAAACTGGAAGAATCTGTATGTAAATTAATAACGATGCGTTCCACGGAGTGTTATAAAATAAAAAGTCCCTATCTATGCGAATGACGTGAAGAAATATAGAGTCGACGAGATACGAGCAGTCACGAATGAGAAGTAGGAAGCAGGAAAAATTAAACGATGCTTTATAAAATAAAAAGTACTAAGCTTCCGGAAGTCAAAGCCCACTGACATGTCATAAAACAACCCCTAATCACGAAGGAAGACTTCACGCTTGGCGAACATCGTCTCCCGGATGTTTTTACAAAATTTAAAGGAGAAACTCAAAGAAACTGGAAGAATCTGTATGTAAATTAATTACGATGCGTTCCACGGAGTGTTATAAAATAAAAAGTCCCTATCTGTGCGAATGACGTGAAGAAATATAGAGTCGACGAGATGCGAGCAGTCACGAACGAGAAGTAGGAAGCAGGAAAAATTAAACGATGCTTTATAAAATAAAAAGTACTAAGCTTCCGGAAGCCAAAGCCCACTGACATGCCATAAAACAACCCCTAATCACGAAGGAAGACTTCACGCTTGGCGAGCATCGTCTCCCGGATGTTTTTACAAAATTTGAAGAAGAAACTCGAAGAAACTCGAAGAAACTGGAAGAATCTGGACTATCTTGGCCACTACCCTCCATTCTGTTCTGATATTCCGATCGATTCCGCGTTACGGGGCCAAGAGCACGCGTTGTCCTGGGCTGTCGACCCTCTCCTCCTTTCTAGTTTGCTCTCTGCATAGGCGTAAATTATAATGCCCAGGCTTAGAGACCGCCACTCTGACAAATTACAGGTTTGTTCTCCGGCCACCGGAACGCGCGTCGGAGATAGATTTCGTCGCTCCATCACCGTCGCTCTCCAAACCGGACCTCGCGCGGCTATGCATATTAATTCAATTTCAACCCTCCCCGCGTCGGTTCCGAAACTCCCCCTCCGACCGACCGCCGGAATTTATTTTTATTTCTTTTTCCCTCTCGAGCTATCCTCCGTTCGTTTATTTCTCATCGTTCGGTTCGTGTTTCGAGCTGTTACGCGTTTCGGAATTTTACCATACACGATGGCTGTCGGTTGTTCCATGGGATATCATCTCGACGTGGAAAGCGAACTGTGACTGTGTGTCTATCGTGAGAATCCGAAGTCAAGATTCGCTCTATTCTGCGGTTGCTAATTATGTACATACGTAAAGCCTGCGGATAGGCAACCTGTGGTACAACGGTGCAATTGCGGTAGCGGATGCATAGGGGACGTACCGCGGTATATATAGGTATACTGGATCTATCGTGACCGATTCGAAGATACTTTTTAAACTTCTGATTAAAAATTGTGCATTCAGTGTTATAGCTTTCGTCATTTCACTTTGTGACGGCCCTTAAAGTATGTGCATACAGAGTGAAATGAGAAATAATTTATCCATAACTATTCTCTTAAATGTTGATACAGAAAGATACGCGTTCTAGTAAAAAATTCATGGTCACCTCGGTACCTCGTAAACAAATAAATTATACAGAAATATCATTTTATCATTATTCATTTTCTTCCGGTGTGAATAACAGATAATCGGATTTTCTATATGTACCTCTATTAACCCTTTGCACTCGAGAGGCGCCTTTCAGTCGCCATTTGATAAAATTTCGAAGCTCGATATTAATTAATATATCAAATTTAAAATAATGTAACAGTGTGCAAGGTATCGAAATTAAATAATTCTATGTGTCAATTATTACACGATTTCTTATTTACTGCTTAAAAAATATCATCAGCTTCATGGCAGAAAATTTTTCAATTCGTGCCCTTCTTTAGCCAAAAAATCGTCGAGCGCAAAGGGTTAATTTGCCTCGCTTAGTAAAACCACTTACATGGCACTCTTTGGAACGCATCGTTATTAATTTGCATACATGCACATTATCCACTTGTCCTTATTTTATATCACTTTTCATTCGCGTATCTCGTCTATTTTATAATTCTTCGCGTTATTCGTGCGAGTCACTACCCATTGAAACTGCTCGTTCAAAAATGACTCTCGTGTCTCGCTGCGTCCCTAAATATTCCGTAAGTATTCTGCAAAACGTGTCGCGAGTTCCTCTTCGCGTCATGAGCCTCGAATCGAGACATCCGTCTCCACGTTGATTTCCACTCTCCGCGAAACTCGACGAAAGGACGGCTCCCTTGTTAACCTCGTTACACCGCGTTCTCCCGTTTCTTTGCTCGTTGCCGTAAAAATCCGTCGAACAGAAAGCACTCCGGCTGCGACGAGTCGTTAAATCGTTCCTTCCTGCTCGAAGGCGGATTTGTCATGTTTCTTCTGGTTGCTCGCCGGGGCTTAAGCTAGTTCTTCTTAAACTCCGGCCGAGAGTCGGGGCTCTCGACTCGCCAGGGTGGCGAAGACGGGAAGGCAGAACGTCTAGGGAAAAATGGAGGGAAAAAGGATAAAAATGCGGCGAACGGGGAACGCATCCGTTAAATTACAATGGGCACGCCGTCGTCGCGTTACAATGTTTTCCATGGAGGTTGCGTGGAAAGAGAGAGGAAGCGTATCATAAGTTACCGTGTGTGGCAGAGGGACCGGTGACGGTCGGTTCAGTCCATATTTCATGCTTTTGTTCGATTCTGTCGGGCATTATTTTAGGTTACGTCGAGAAATGCTTTCTGGATCGCGGTTTACCGTTCTCTTCCTCTCGCCACTTCTTCCGATTCCCGGCTTTTTTCCTCCCTTTCTCCTTCCACCCCCTCGGCCCCTTCCATAGCCGATAACCGAAGAGGGAGAAATATGTCGAGTTCCCCGGCCGGCTGGCCGACCTCGCGAGGGCTCTAATGCAACCCCCTTGTTCCAGCCACGATTTCGTGCTGTACCGTCCACACTCCACCGTTGTTTGCCCTTTTCCGTGCCTCCGCTTCGACAAATAACATCGAACGATCGGCGAGAACTGCTTAATTCCAAGGTATACATCCTACTCTCGATCCAAAAGGAGAACGCGGGGGATCGATGTAATCCGATTGCAGCTCTTACTCGCTCGAAACAGAGATACCGTCTTTGAGAGGGATCAAAGATATTTTTCCTCCGACTTTCATCACGCGTAAACTTCATGCACGCAGTGGTACCAAGATATTATTTATCTCTTGCAAAAATAAGGGAAATAGTAAAGCAATCTGTACGATCGTGACTTGCTATGACGAATAAAGGACGAGGAATCGAAATCTCGTAATTAATTCGCGTTTTCCGCGAGATCGGCATGTTTCTACACGCAGGGGTGGTTAGACGGTATTTATTTCTGCCGCGATTATTTCTCGCGTGTAAATTGCGAGAAATTCGGTCGCGATTCGCGTGCCCGGATCCCCGACTGGTCGAGGCGTAAATCAAACGGGTGTTATACCGTTCGACGAGCAGAGGGGACGACTTTAACGACACCTCGTCGTTCGGAATCGTCGCGAAGGTTGGCCGCGTGTCATTCTTGTCGGCCGTTTAACAGCCGCGATAAAACATGTCCGGTTTGTCTCTCTCTTCCTCCGACCGTGTTCCATCTCCCCGGTGGAACTGGCTAAAACGTTCTCCGGCATGGTGTATACAGGCTTATAAGAGCGCGTGCCACTTTAAAGCATTTTTGCCGATATAAGGGGTTGACTTATGGCTCGCGCGATTCCCCCGAAAAAGCGACGGAGACGCCAAGATTGCGAGCACCGACGAAGAAAGGAAAAGGGAAGAACGTACCAGGAGGACTGGTCTACGCGGAGTTGCAGAGTGAAATGGAAGATACACACGTATACGTGTACAGAGGGAGAAAGATGGAGGGAGGGTGGAGGAGAGACATACGCGGTGGCGTCTCGACCAGGACGACCGGGATATTGCATTGTGTTTTCTTTCGGGACAAATGATTTACCGTGTTTCCCCTTATATTGCCGCGAGCTACTACAGCCCCGCAAAAACACGTAAGGGGTTGCGAGAGTCACCGTGAGTCGGCGACGGGGCCACGGCGGGCAGGGGGTTGGCGCGGCTCGGAGAGAAAGAGAAAACGGGGGTGGAGGGAAAGCGAACCGTACGATATGGGAGGTATTACATATTTATGGGCTTCTGGTACGGGCACGGAAGCAAATTTCAGGCAAATCTTGCTCGGAAATAACGTTAGAGCCATTGGGACGTAAGGCCGCGCCGTTTTCGTGCACGTCGAATATCGGTGGGGTTTCGAATATTATTTTCCTCCCGGGCAGCCAGCCTTCCTATTTTTTCCTACACGATCCTTCCTCCGCTTGTTTATCGTGCATTAAAACCCAGTATTTCGAGCGTTGCGCCTTTGCGAGACGGTCCATCCTCGTTTCGCTGCTTGTAATTTTCGACTCTGCGAGACTTCCTCCGGGTTTAGCTGCTTCGTTTCTTTCCACGCAATTTTGCTCCAGGGGCTCGCGTGGTTATGGTTATGTCTCGAATCACGTGGCGAATTTTGTTCGGGTAGGAGACAAGTTGAGAATTCTGCGAATTGAGACTTTAGAGTCGTTGCAAGACCAAGTTTTGGAATATAAGTATAGTGGGAATTATATATCTCGTAGCTAGCTTCTGCTGTAGTAGAACTGGGATTCTTGGATTGGTAATATAGTATCTTCAACGTTGGAATTATTGCACGAGTCAAAGTGATCATGATAATCGTGCTTTTTGGTGGAATCAGTGATGGTGACAGTGACAGTAGCGTATTTTTTAAATTATAATAAAAATTTATCAGTTTCATCAAAATGAATTAAAGATTGCAGATTAGTTAAACAGATCACATTCGTGTTAGTCAATCTCCAATGATCTACAATGTGCAGATGTTCTTACCATAATTTATATTAATTTTGACCAAGATAGGAACCTAATTATACACACCTATATATATCTCAAGTACGCTGTATATATCCGCTATTTTATACAAATGCTAAATATGTAGGATACCAAAAGAAATCGCGAATCGGCTATTGCCATCAAAAACAAATTGTAAACCGATCGATATCTTATAGAAGCAAATCGAAAAGTTATTCTACATAACAAAATTAAGTTGCGCGACTCCTCTACTGGTAGGTGAAGCATAGGTTAAGGAAAGTATAAAAGCGTGGTTCTTGACAACCAAAACAGAGTCTTTGGAAATCGGTTGTGACCAGCACAAGCGTGAGTCGCTTGGTGTTGGAAAGAGAGTTTTAAAAGAGTGCGTCTTTGTGTGTTTTCGTTATCTTGGAAAAATCCCTAAGTTAAATCAGTTTACGAGTTTTCAGTTTGCGTTATCGTGTTCTTGTTCTTTCGTGAATTTTCGGTGTCTCAAGGCTAGTTTCGCCATCCTACAAATATTGTAGAAAAATCGCGAGACCATGCCGCATTTCACCCGATCACTTTCCCAAGTACTGATATCCTGGAAAACCGTGATGGAGTTGCTAGACGGGGATGGAAACTCATCGAGAAGTCCGCGAATTAATCGTAGCGTCGAAAGTTAACTCATAGGGAATTCCAGCTGGCGGTTCTACCCTGACCGGCTCATAGAGAATTCTACGCGGCAAGTTGCAGGAAATAACAAGCTACCGGTAGCAATCATGCAAATTACCATTCGGTAATACATTATTCGTTTGCCATCGAGGCTTCGCGACTCGTCGGAGCAGCCAAGTCTCGGGGGTGGCTGGCTATTACCGTTTCTTTGTTCCCGTCACTGGCCGCGAATGATCGCGAGACACTGCTGGTGGACATTATCGTTAATAGCGCCATTAACGTGAGATATCGGCGCGTTGTCCAGCGACGTAACCGGAAGAAGTTAACCCCGATTCCGTGGCGGCCAGCGGAACGCGACGTCCACGCGGACTTCCGATTTGTTTCGGCGATATTTTATGCCGTGGCCCCTGGTACGACCCTAGGGGAAAGCACGGCTGACCGGCGAATTATTGAATATCGAGCAAGGCCACTTCTTCATGATCGTCCTGGGCCGAGGGAACGGGAAACAATGGGCGGCTCGTGATCGTAGCTATCATTTCGGAAAACAGCTACCCCAGACCCGGTGTTCCATTATAGAAAACTCGTAAACCGGTTCCCACCCGCGGCGAGACAAATTTTTATTAAGCCAGCACGGTGTTGTATCACTGGCGATTAGAAGCTTCAGCTTGGGGTCAGCTAAGGGGTGGATCGAGGTTAATTATGTCACAATTCTTTCAACTTCCCTTCATTCGGTAATTCCTAACTCTAACTATAAAATATAATTCGCGCGTTTATCAGAGAAAAATAGACCAAAGCGAATTGTGGAAAAAAATGTTGGAAAGTTCTAATCTCCCGCTCCATGTTGCTAGAAGCTTCGAGCGACATCTGGCATTTTTCTGGCTATTCGAATAGAGACCTAACTGTGGAAGTCATTTGCTTCCAAGCTACCGTAAAGAAAGCACATATAGTTATTCCGATTCTGAGACATTATCTCAGTAAAACGTAATCCATCCACTGTATTGAACAACAAAGAATCATAAAAATTCGAATAATTTTTAATTGTGTTGTGTTTAAATAGTAAAGTAAATTCTACATCCTAGCGATGTGGGGGCAATCCCTTCTCCTGCGTTTTGTCTTTTGTCTCCCGTTTTCTGGAGACGTCTTGTGACCTAAACAGATCAGTTCTAACTGTTCGTCCGTTTAATAAACATCTATACAGTTTGTGGGGGTCCTCTCCCACCATCACTTGACGTCGGCTGTGGCGGGTATCCTCGGTGGTAGGTAGCTAGAAGGGACGGTTGGAAAAGGAAGGGATGGCGTTTCGTCCCGGGCCTGCTAGCGGACTCATCGGTAAGGCTTGCTTAGCAGGCCCTGCCTTAGACACTGGGGATACTATTGGAAAGACGGGAAATTATATATATAGGAAACTGGGAGTTTCCCGAGGACTTGCGGGAAAGTCCTTGAAGGCGGAATCCATCTAGTGGCGAGGGCGAGAATGATGGTCGCTACAAGTTTTTCCACCGTACTATTCCTTTGCGTTGTAACCCCTCAACAAATTGGAACCTTCGAACGCTCAGTTTTAATCTCTCGCGTGATTCGACCAGCGACCCCAAAGGCTGGGGTCCCTAAATCTAAACCCTAAATCTTTAAAAGACCCATCCGATCCACGCGATCTTATTTTCATCGGAAACACCCGGAGCGAAGTGTACACTGACCTCTTAATTCCTGCAAACGTTCGGATGCGCAAACAAGCAGCCTCTACGCCGCTGTCGTCCGTCTCTCTTTCATCCCTGCGCGAGTTGTTGGAATTAGATTCGCTGTTCGCGAAACGGCTGCCGGAAACGGGGTAGTCTGAAAAGCCGGCGGAGTCTCTCGTCGTTCCATCCTTGGCGACCGAGTAATTTTCGATTGCCAAGGCGAAACGACGGATGAATAAGTAAGAAGATATCGAGCCCGGAGCAGTTTGCGTTCACTTTGTAGTCGGACGGACTATCTCCGTTGCTGCTGGATGCGTGGCTGGGTCGGTCGAAAGGGGTTCGGCCTGGCTTTCCACGGAATGGCCCGGTTCTCCGGGGTTGGAGGCGGCTGGATACACTGGTACGGGATTTCGCGAGCAATTACGTGATTAAGACGCCTCCGGCTGTGCTTGGGGTCTACTAAGTACGTACTTAGGTCTGATCCGTTACCGTGCTAACTGGCTGCCTCTTCTCGCTCCGTTCCTTCGCGTCGCACCCTCTTCATCCGCTCCGTCGTTCCGCGTCTCTCTCCTCCTCTGTCCTTCCGTCTCGCCAGGCCGAGCCATCGCGCTGTCTCCTTCTCGTCGCGGATTTCGTCGCTGTCGCGATTAGACGGAGAGACACGGCATCGCGTGTTCGACTAATCGAACCAGCCAGCTTTGCAATGGCGATGCGACTCTCGGTTCACCGGAAATTAACTAAATAATTCAGAAGGCGGCTGGTTCGCGGTTCGACGTGCTCGTTCCAGGTATACGTCCCGTCTCGTCCTCGTTCGCTCAAGTTCTACGCCGCTTCGTAGCACCGGGGTGTCTCTGCGCCCTTCGAACGAGGAATTAAAAAACGACCGAGTCGCGCTCATCCTGGCTTTTATCCTCGGCCACGACGTGTCGCGTACGCTTTACGGCCTCGTGAAAGAAGTCCGCGTCGCGTTAGATATTCATTAGGAGGGACAACGCTCGGTCCCGCTAGTCGTTACGGAAAGGCGCGATGAGCTGGTCGTCGATGTGAAAAGAAGAGAGAAGAAGGAAGAAGAGACAATAATTGGTCGGACGACGGAGCAACGCGCGGGTTTAAAAACAGTTTACGAGGCTCTTAATTAACCCGGAAATCAGAACACGCCGAGCGCGTACTCGCTGGCCGTCTCTGTTCCGCTCGCGACGAAAAGCCGCGAGCCGACACGCGTTCCGTTTAATAAAATACCCTTCGTTAATTATTACCACGCCTCGTTTCGGCCGTTCCAGCCTCGCTTTTACGCTCGCCGGTGTACTACCGATGCACTTGTTACGCGCCCGATGCTCCCTAAGCTTTCACGTTGATTCGCTCGTTTTTCCAGGAAAGCAACGTCGTAAAGTAAGGATTAAAACTGCCTCTCGGTGTATCGATGGTACCAGGGATAAGACGTGTACGGAGTACTGCTTTGTAAGCTGCCTTGTACGATTATGTTCCTGATTACAGGGTGGGTTGACGCAATTTCTTAAACTGACTCGATGACAGGCAACGTTTGCTCCTAGTCTTACTATCTATTTTGTATTTAGAATTGTTAACAGGTCGATCGATATTGTTGGTATTAAGAATGCAATTCTGGATATTTGGAAACACTTGCACGAGTTTTCCCGTTTTGGAGTTGTTGATTTTAGGGTATACTTTTAGGGTCAGTCAGTCTAGTCTCTGAACTATTTACGTTTTCTTTTGCTACTTTAATTAATCATCTTCAATGCTTACAGAGTGTCGATTAGACTGATTTCTTCTCAGACAGTCCCAATAATTACACAGTACAGGTTTAACGTTATTTAACAACTGTTGGAATGCTAAAGACATAAGTCGAGATATCTTATATATAACGTCGATCTTAAAATGTTTTTTTTTTTTTATTACATAATAATGTATGATCGTGTACGTGTCGGTCGGTCATCAGCCAAATTCCTTTGTTCAAATGAATCAGTCTCTAAAGAATCGTTGTACAGCACACACCGATCGAGTTGTCAATTATTAAAGCGTTGTTTTTCTATAATTAGTGTTCCTTCCTTTTTAACTCCACTGCCATCCCAAATTCTATCAGTAACATATATATTAAATTAGGGATTTTTACTCCAATATTTAACCCTAATCGGAAGCTAGCTTTTTATACGTGATTCTCACTAGGGTGTAGATGGTTTCCGTAAATATGTGAAAAATTTCCGTCTTTTCTCCTCCCATATGACGCGCAACCGCAGTGACAAAGTACTGTTGTCACGTGAGAGGTGACTTAGACGGATAAGGGTTAAGTAAATAAAATAAATATAAAAGAAGCTAAGTACAGCGTCAAATTCGAAGCTTTTCTATTCAAATGTTCGAACTCGATCATCCGTATACGAAATCGTCGTATTTCACTGGGAAATTCGAAATCCAAACGATGCCATAAGCTCATCGAGGCAGAGGGTGGACGAAATCGGCTACTCCTCGTTCTTAAGAGCGTTTAATAAAAATCTGAGGCGTAATCTCGACGGGATAGGTCGGTGGAACGGATAGCCATAAAGGCTGAAGTGTATCAAGGAAGGAATCGCCGGCCACCCCCATTTCTCGCGACGATTTCGACGCGTCGAACCACTCGAAGCGCCTAAGGGGTATATGACGCGTGGCATGGTGTGAACGAGGCCTCATTTGAATCCGAATGGAGACGATTTTCGCAGAAGAGGTTGTCAGTGAAATGGCAGGCCGCGAGGGTGAACAAAGAAAGCGGCGGGCGATGGACAGAGAGGGTGAGAGGAACGGTTCACTCTACTTTCCGGCGTAACGACGATGCCAGCAATATGTCACCGACAGATATTCCCGCTGGTATTCCAGTGAGTGCGAACTATCGACCGGAAGCTCATGTATTTCCGTTTCTATATTGCATCGGGCTCACTTCAATCCCCTTTCACCGACCTGCTCTTTTTCCTCACCCCTGCGCTTCTCTACCTTCTTTTCCCGCGTCGTAGGAAATTTCAAGGAAACGCTGATTTCGCCATTGCGAGCACTCTTCATTTTTATTTTCCAACGCTGAAAGTAAACACCGCATAGGAACCGGTTTATTTCGTGATATAGTCGATCGATTTGATTTTTCTCCAAAAATCGTGACCTATATCACCATTTTCGCCATAAAATGCACCCCTTCGGGATAATTTCGTAACGACCAGGTTATCGTATTTTATTTCTTCGAGGTCAAAAATATAAACGAATCGAAGTGCGAATTGAAGTTGTTATTTAGAAAATGGAGGCGTTTTTCGGCAGAAGGGTATTTCTGGAGTTAGGTCATGCCCAATTACGCGAGTGCAGAAAGCAGCGGCGAGAAGGCACTTAGCACGTGCTTGGCGGAAAGATATCTTCACGGGGGCGAGTGTGTTCGTTTCATCGGTTTACATTATCGCGCAGAGCCGTGGGGCAAGGTGACGGATTAAGTCGCAGGACTTGTTCGTAGAAAAGCAACAGCTCGAAGCGTTCGGCGAATGTCGCTGTTCGACTATTAGCACTTCCTCCCTTCGCCCTTCCGTCCGCTGTTTCGCTGGCGGGGTTATTATCCTGCCGATTTCATAACATCCTTGGAAGTCGACGCTTCCTTCGTCGTTCCACCCTCTTCCGGGACACCAGCTCCGACACTCGCGCTCCATTAAAGTAATGAAGACACCGAGGACGTTTTCACCGTCTCCGTTCCTCCGCGAGTCGCGTGACGCTTCGGGCACCAAAAGGTTTCCTTCCAAGGAATTTATTCCGCGTCGGGGGCTGTTAAACTCAAAACAAACCCAGGCCAACCCACCACACCGCCTAGCCCTTTCTCATTTTCCGTGGCTCGCTCCTCCTCGACTTATCCTCCCGTCCACGCTGTCGTATCGTCCTCGTAGACGTCGTCGTTCCCGTCGTCGTCGTCGTTGTCGTCGTCACGCCACCAAGGACTTTTATCGTTTCGCCTGCTTTGCATCCAGGGTATTAAGCCACGCTGACGACCGGGCATTATTCTTAAACTGCGACGCTCGCGGCTGTTCGCGTCCCTCGATTACCCTCTAATTCTAATTTGACGTTTGCCAACCTCCCAGCCAGCCGTACTTTCGGCTTTCATAAAAACCCCGAGACGCAGCTACCTCCACTTTTGCTTATTTCTTGCTCACCGTGGAAAGCGAATGGCTGTTGCTCTTATTCCCGAGACCGTTTCGCGGTGTCTTTCGCCGTTGGTAATTGCTTCCTTGGAAATTTCCTGATTATCTACGCGGTGTGACGTTATACAGCAGGCTGTTGATTAACCGAGGGTCTGTCGTAACATTTCGCCGAAGCATTCGTGGGAGTGCTCGTTGTTGCAAGCTTCGCGATTGAGCAGAGACGTTTGGATTTATTCCCTGAGTTTCTTCTGTAAAATTATTTCATTGCGAAATTGTTGGACAATACCGTGGTTGGGTTAGACTTTACCGGGATAATTTCTTGAAATAACTATACGAGCTTTCTTTACGGTTGTTTAGGAGGAAGTGACTTCCAGTGTTAGGTTTTTATTAGAATTGCCGAAAATACCAGAGTCGCTAGAAGCGTCTAGCAACATGGAGTCGGAGATTAGAACTCTTACAGTAGAGCGATGTAGGACAGTAACAGACAGGACAATGGGAAAGAGGCTAGAGCGGAGGAGGTCGAGTAGAAGAGAGTCAGAATGGAGGTTTCGATTGATTATCGAGATTCGATTTGTCAACCAGAGGGAGTACATGGAGAAATGTAGTAGAGCAGATCGAAGGATCTCGCGGTTCACGTGTACCGATGAATGTAGGCTCCACGTCGTTCGCCATATGTCGCGTGGGTCGCGTGCCTTCACGAGTGGCCATTCGTGGCTCTGTAATTACGTGCTCGAGGAATAATGAACGACTAATATTGTCGTCCTACCTCCGTCCCGGTCTCCTTTCTTCGTCAGTCACGACTTATCGACCTTTCGTTTTGTTGCCTTTTCAGAGCCGGTCGTGGCACAGCCACGCACGGGGGTCCTTTGATCGCGCTCGCGCGCACTTTATGTTTTTCTTCCTTCTTCTTCTCCTCCGCCGGTCGCGTTTTGTTTTTTCCTTTATTATTTTCCTCTGCCCATTGTCCCGGCAACATTTTGTCGTCGACGGCGAACAATCGATTAATTCCTCTCCCGCGTTGCATTCGCTGCACCCTGGCCCCGTGGAAGCGCAGATAAGGATCTCTGTCGGACAGGTGAGGCGTGGGAAGCCGGAGGCCAGCAGCCGAGGGTTCGAATTCTCCACGTCCCTCAAACCTTCTGACAGCCTCCTACAAATAATTAAACTCTTTGTCGTTGCCGGCGCAGCGTAACCGGCCGCGCGCTTCACCCCTTTCTATTCCACGGGGCCCGGCCCTCTCACGATTCTATGCATTCTTTCGACTCTGGATTGCGAAACAGTGAACTCGAACGAGCGCACGCCACCTCACGCTCCGATCCGCACTCTTTGCTTCCGAATCGCTTTTGGGGGTGGAGCTATGGCTGTCCCGGTGTTAGGGGGTGCGTTGCGTCGTTCGTTTGCATTTTCGCATTTCAACGTTTCGACGATTAAGGATTTTCGGGTGTTTTCGAGCACATCGGGTCGACGATACGGGGTAACTGTATAGGTATCGCGGAATCATTGTACCCTGGAACGAACTCACCCTCTGTTGCTTTCGCTGGAACTCTCGCCAGGTCTGCGAGTCTTTCACCAATGGGTTTTCGGCTCGCAGGAGTAAGCGAGCCGCGTGATTAATTAGGCTCGTGGAAAGTTTGGAAGGCGGGACCGGGTGTCGTTTGATTCGTCGCGAATAGCTGATGCCTCGATAGCTTTTCGCCGCGATACACCGCAGTCGGGAGCCGCGACCGCGTTCAGTTCTCCTCTTTTTCCCTCGGCCGAATCCACGCGTCCCTCGGCCTCTTTCTTTCGCCGGTGAAGAGCCAGAGGATAAGAGGGAGTGCAGGGGAGGGTTCTAATTAATGGGCGGCACTGTGCTTGACATGTTTACTCTGGGCGCAACCCCTTGAGCCTTTCTCTCTCTATTCTTTTTCAGCGAGGGCGATACAATCCTTGCTCCCTTCGTCTTACTTGCGTCCGCCTCTTTCACCTTTCTCGTTCACCCTACCTTCTCTTCCTCCTTCTTTCTTCTTCTCACGCTTCTTCTCTTCCCCGACCCTCTCTCTCTCTCGTCTCTTTTTTTCTCCTTCCTTCCTTCCTCTTTTTATTTCCACGAGTTTAGTCAAAAGCGGCACGCAAATACTCGCGCGCTCGACGAACGACCAATTATGCTGACCGAAGAGCGTAGGCGAGAAACTTTAGAGTTCTGATTAAACACGCTGCCTCTAATGGATGGTGCTTCCAGCTGGAGGAGCTGGAAACACGTCATCCGGCAGATCGATCAACGCGGCCGTCGCTAGGTTCCGAGTTAAGTACGAAATGTAGCACTTTGCTCGGCCGCTTTTATATTTATGGGCTCGGTGACTCAGTGGAACGCGTTCGCGCCGAGGTAAATCGTTGAAAAGGAGCCGTGGCTGCTCTCGCGAGCTTTTCGCTCTTCCTCTCTCCCATCCTCCCTATCTAAATGCCGCGTGTTTCGCGGGATGAACGCGATGAAACGCGATTTCCGCTGAATATCCAACATCCCGTCCATCTTTTTCACCTTTCAATCTGTCGCTTCGGGGACTCCATCTTTCCAACGATAGCTTGTTTACCCGCAACTTTTAAATTTCTCCTGCAAGGAAATTACTGTTGCAACGTCGAGGTTAGGGTAGGTTAACGCTAAATGGGGGTGAAATACTTGGATTAGCATCTAATTTTTTAGCGTGTCCCATGCAATTTTGTCAGGTCCGTATCAGCGATGCAATATGAATTTTAAGCAGTAGCAACGAGTACGTCTCATTATCCTCGTTATCCCAGTTCTTCCATTGGTATAGGAAACCGTGACACGGATGCTCGCGCTAACGGACGCGATGATGGTCGCCGTGGCGGCGACGAATTTCAAAGTTTCCCGGAGATTGCTCCAATAAACGCTGCGTGCAGGTCGTAACGAAAACACGAAGAAAGGCTGGGGGTTGGAGGCAAGAAGCAGAGCTAGGACGAAATCGAGCTATCTCTGCACGCGATTTCTCCTTCTCGCCGGAAGTCGAGTTCTGCTCCGTATAATTACCACTCGATGCTGCTGAAATCGATTCGATTCGTGTATTTCTTGCGTTTGTCGCGGCTCTGAAAAATCGCCCATTCTACGTGCCAATTTCCAAGGCTGCGTTTAAACGTGATCGACTCGCTGTTAGGTACTTAACCGATATCAGGTACCAGGGGAACGACGATGGGTCTGAATGCCCGACGTACTTTACCGGAAAAATTACCCGCGGAATATCCTTCTTAGGATATTGGGTTGCAGACAGGTTTTCCCTAACCTTGGTTTACCATAGCGGAATGCCGCGTCCTCCACGTATTTTTATTCCGGCCATTCCGCGAGATGCTAACTCCCCGTTATTTATGCTTATTCTCGCGACTCTTCTGCCACGAGGAGGAAGCTTATCCAGCCGCGGATCTAAAGTTGTTCGAAGATGTCGCTGCGTTAATAAATTTACATTTTTCGACCGTCTAAACTGTGAAACCGCGCGATAATCTCCGGCGATCTTCATTTACACCTCTAACTCTGTCCCATGCATCCCTCATTTGCGCGTCTATTAATTCACTCCGCGGTCGCCCCTCGCTGCGCGTAAATTCTATTATCTGTATTTACGCGATGGCAATTGTATCTTTATTCCTTGTCGCGGATCTCGACGAGCTCGCGCGCGGCACGGAACCGTGTTAAAGAAACCGTAGAGATGTCAGCCGAAGATATCGCAACTTTGCCCGTCGACTTCTGCTGCAGCTAGAGCTGTGTATACACGGGCGCGATTAGAGCCAGGAGAGTGTGGATTGTACGATGCTCAACGCGGCCGCTCGTGCAACCGGTTATCTCGATACGTGGCATGCATTTTAAGCGTTTCAATTACACGTGAATTAGTGGCGAGTAATACCTGCTGCCCTGTTGCCTGCTTACCGAATACGTGCTTATACGGTGGCGGCGGTTGATTGCGGATTCTTCAGCGGAGGAAGGGGTCTCGTTGAAAATTTAATTACACCGTGTGTGTCTCGCTGCGCCTTCTTTCAGCGCCAGTAATTAATTACAGCGAATGTTTCTTTTCGGTCATCGTTCATGGTATTTTAGCTTCAATCAGACGTAACGGATTAGACAGACTCGCGAGCTGTTCCTTTCAATCGTAGGGACGAAGATGTAATTATCAGTTGGACCTCGTTCGCGAATTTCTTATTTCCCAATGATTCGCGAGTATACTTTCGCGTATATATTTTCTCGTATCGTCGATTAGCTAAAAATAACGCACGCGAGTAACCTCTGTCTTCGGTAACGAACACGTTCACTGCCGATGGGCATTGCAGGGTGTAATTTTCATGCGAAATATACCTTCATAGCGCGAGAGGTTACAGACGTGTTTTATTCGTTAATTATTATAGAGCTCCTTTCTGCAATTTTTTATTCCTAAGTATATCGTTAACTCGGGCCCGACACGTACGCAGAAGACGCGAGAAAAAATGATGATGATCGATAATTGCTAGCAGGGAAGTGGTCCGTGATAAAGAGCGCGGGGTAAGATAAGGGAACATAAAAGAAGGAAAGACACAGGTAAATCCTATACTGTAATCTGCGTATCTATCGTAACGTGTACTTAGAACGATTTCCGCATGCTCGTAGTCCGTGTACTAAAATTTTATACGCGAGATTACTTTACGCTCGTTTATGTGCTTAATTAGATAATTTTATATATAGACCACCTTAAAAAAGCCTATCCCCGCAACTATGTATAATATAACACATGTTACCTATCACCGTATCGCGGAACTTCTTTTGATGATTAATACCGTCTTCCGAAACCGGTCCTCTGCAGCTTATCCAATACACTTACGGATGGAACGGTTTAACGTAACATTAGTTGCGTATTAATAAAACTATCAGGCAGGCTAATAAGCAGTATTAGACTTTCGCAGCAGATAATGCTCTTGTTTTTCAATGGAACGCAATCACCCTAATACAGCAAATATAACGACACGTTAATTGGAACCGTTCTTAAGATGGTAAAAAGTGGTAGATCGAACGTTGATGCAGCATGTTCTATTTTAAACGAAATGGCTAGGATTTTGTGTTGGGAATTTCGGGATGGAAATTCAAACGATTAACGTACAGGGAAGTAACCGTATTCGGTTGTACAGCGATTTGATGCATAAAGTTTAATGCAAGTGAAATGTATACACTTTATGCGAATATGCAAAGAAAAAGGAGAGTATCACACCACTGTGGGTCACGATACGTAAGCGATCTGCACTGTTCCGGTGAGTGAGAGCAGCCAGAGACTGCATGCCCTTTTAACCCTTTGCACTCGACGATTTTTGGGTAAAGAAGATCAGGAGTTTAAAGATTTTCCGCTAGAAAGCTAGCAATATTTTTTGGAACAGTAAATAAGAATTCGTGTAATAGCTAACACATAGAATTATTTGATTTCTATACTATATTCTCATGGCGGATGCCATAATTAACAGGAGAATCGGTTAACCCCTTTGTCTAAAATATTGTGTGAGAATCGTAGTAAGGAAATCGGACGAAACACGAGCATACATTGTTAGAGCCATGGCTCGTAGAGAGGACCTAACGTAAATATCACCGGTCAAGTTCGAGTTCAAGTTCATTTTCGTCGACGTCTTTCGGTCTCAGTTACGTGTTAGTCTTCGACGAGTTCGGACGTGATTGCTCGACGTGTGACCGACCTTGCTGCTGACTCGCTTCGTCGCAACTTAAATAGTAAGGTAAGGGCTTAAATTCAGCGTACTTAGGTAATACTAATTATATAAATTGCGTAATAGAGATAAACAAGTGTACGTGTTCGGTTGAATAGATTTCTGGGTGAGGTTAGGACTGTTGGGTGGGATGATTGCATATTGGGAGTATTTAAATGCAGTGTACTAGAATGATAGCAATCATTCATCAGAAGTTTCTGGATGGAGATAGACAAGTGTACGTGTTGGTTTGAGTATGTTTTTGGACGAGGCTTGAATCGTTCTGTTGGATGATTCGATATTTAGGTATTTAAATGAAGTGTACTTGGGTAATAGTAATCATGGAAGTTATGCAATAAAAATAGATAGGTGTACGTGTTGGTTTGGGTATATTTAGTGTATTTAATTCCTCCACTTAAAATACCGCGTGAGATTCATGGTAAGAAAATCGGATCAAACGTGAGCATAAATTGTAAGAGTCATGGTTGGTACATAGGATCATTGGGAGGATTGACTAGCTCTGGTAATCGGGTGCTCGCTTTTTATCTGAGCACCAGATCGTCTTTTGTCTTCGCAGGGGGCACGCGTCGTGGAACGCTCTCGATGGTTCTGATCTTTCCAGAACCACGATCCGCGACACGTGCCCGCGTGCAATTTGTGGCTGGCTATCCAAGCTTCTCGATCTTTCGAAGTCGTCACAGATCCAACGTAAACATCATCGGTCAAGTTCGTAGTTAATTTTCGCCGATGTCTTTCTGTCTCGATTACGTGTTATTCTTCGACTCGTTTGGACGTGATGGCTCGACGCGTGATCGACCTTGTCGTTCACTATGGCACACCCCATCGGAACTTAAATGGTAAGGCAAGGCGTTACACGGTCGATCCACGGATTCCGTCGCGAAATAAATAAATCGGTCGATCGGTGGTCCAAAATATTCGAAAAGCAGTGCTATAATAGCGCAATTCTCCGTGCTAACTCTCTATCGTGCGAGGTCCCATCGATCGTCGTTCTCCATCTCGCAATTATCGCGGTTCTTCCGCGGGTGTGCTCGTTGCCATAGAAAATCGGTCGATCGCGTTGCGTACACGATTCCGCTCGTGCCCGCGCGCGCCGAAGCATAATGAAGCGACGATGAATGCCACTCACGGAAACGCTTCGGCGAATAAATAGAGGAAGAAAACGCGAATAAAGGAGGAAACTTCGCGTTGAGAGCCTCGACGCGTCGTAATGGAGGCGCGGAACGGTTGCACGCAATTTCCGACCTCGATGCTCCGATCGATCCCACGGATGATTATCATCGCCGTGGCAGTTCTGTCGCCCTTTTGCCTCGCAATATTCTGTATCGACGTGGATCTACGTGCCACGGAATGAACGCCGTCGCCTGTTAGACGTGGCCCGCGTGTCTGTTTGAGTTTCGCGCCTCCATCCGCTACGTGCCATTGGCGGGCTTGATGGGGTTTAAGGTCCACGGAGTGGAGAACGTGGTTTTGGTTATAAAGTGGTTGAATTAATTGTTCCAGTGCCTCTCGAAATTGCGGACTTATGGGAGAATTGAGTATACAATTTTCATAGTAATTCGTGTCCAGGATTTTGTTTTTATTTTATGTCATTCATGTTGGAGTATAATTTAATTTAATTTAAAAGGGTAGAATTTAGTTTATGGTGTCTGGAAGAAAAATCTGCTTTGCTTTAGAAGAGTTTAATATTTTGTAGAATTCTGGTATTTTTGAGTCTTTATCGCTGATCCTGTATCTATCACACGCGATAAAATAACAGTACACCCTGTACTGTTTTCAGTGTTTCTTGAAATTAATTAACTGCAGAACAAATGTCTTTTTGTGAAAAATTGCTATGTAAAATGATAACGCAGGTAGCAAGTAAGTCCTTCGAAGATAGGCATCTTACTGCAACATCTGGTAGCATAAACTGCTCAGTATCTTAGGTTTATAAAATAAATAAATAGAAAAGGATTTTCCAATATCTTTATCCACTGCTTTCGATAGTATTAACCTCCCCTGCAAAATCAAATTTGATTCACGACGAGACGATTCTTTTCTCCCCTCGAAGTTCCTCGAGAGACACTGAAGATCATAGAGCACCCTATACACCGCTATATATCGTCCTACCCCATTTAATCTCGATTTTCATCCCCCTCGCTCCCCTCGCGCGACCCAACGCGATTCTGCTTGTAAATGTACTTCGAATAATAACCAATAACGAAATCCATGTGCCGCATCTCTACCACTGTATTACAGAAGATTAGCCCATTACTCTGTAAGCAGACCCGCATGTCCTCCGTGGTCTGCGCAGCAGATAACTTCGATATCCATGGACTTAGCATTTGACATTGTGGTTATGGTAAATGAGGTATAGGCAAAGAAACCAGTCTTCACTGCAAGCTCCTTTTTCCAATGCGTTTCACTCGATGAAAGAAGCAACGAGATTAGACTTCTTACGAATAGACAGACCAGCCATCGCGATGTTTCGTTAGAATGTCCTCGGGTACGGGAGCGTATCTGCCGATATTATACGGAGTTCACGGGAGATCGGTGGTTTTTCGACGGGGATGCCAGATACCATGATCGGTCGAGTGACTCTCTCACCCCGGTGGAAGAAGCGGACACGACGGAAAATTGGCGGCAATTAACGGAAAAAAACGGGAAGAAGGTCGGTGGCGAGTGTGCACGCGATCGTCGCAGGCCACGCACGATCGATCGTGGTCACTTTGGCCGATTATTCTCGTCTGTGGCGGTGGAAATCGCTGCTTTGTGGTGTCCGTCCTCTTACACCGTGCACACGCGTGTTTCTGCAAATGTACACATCGTAGGCCGGGAGCAGTCAACTATGGAGATTACACGCGCAGTTCGATTCTGACATTATTGCGCTCGATCCAGTCCCAGTCACGCGTGATTCGGTGGTAATTGCGTCTGTGGTAATGCCCCGCGTTTTAAGCGGATACGGATGTCGAACTGCTCGCGGTCGCGGAGTGCTCGCAACGAGAGTAATATTAGATCGCAGCTTATGGAACGTTCCCCGGTAATCGATTGTTCCAAGTCACGTTCGAGAAGAGCAGGATCGATAAGGTACGCGTGCGTTAACGCATTGTTGACCGGTCACGAGTTAACTCGGCTTTCCCTGCCTGAACGTTGCTGACCGATGACGAGTTAACTCGTCGTTGCACTTGCATTATCTATTTCAATTTATGAAACTCAGGGCCGTATAGAATATTACGTGTAAAAGCGATCTCGAAGATTGGATTACAAAATAATAATCGGTGACATGACATGGTTTCTGTGTAAAATTGTTGGGCAACAAAGTGTTAACACTTTGCACTCGACGACTTTTTCGTTGCAGAAAAATAGTAATTCGAAGAAGACTTTCTGTCATAGAGTCGACGATATTTTTAAAATGGTAAACGAGAAATCATATGCAAATTAAGACGTAGAATTATTTTTCTTCCACGTATCGTTAGGTAATTTTATATTTGGTATATTAATTAACGTCGATCTTTAGAATCTGATTAAATGGCGACTGAGAGTCGCCTCTCGAGTGCAAAGGGTTAAGTATCCAGAAACGTAGTGCTTGATGTGCTTTATGGATCATGCGAATGTTCGTGTAACTTTTTTACGAGCTTAACACCGAGAAAGGAATCGGGAAAGTGGATGAAAGCGCGAATTTAATACCTCCAGATATTTACGTAGCCGAAGATTGGTAAATGATTATAATTTTCAGTTGATTTATAGAATTCGTGGCCGGATTTGATGGAGCTAGGAAATAAGTAGACCGAAAGATTCAATTAAATCCGGGGAGAAATTGTGAAAGTTGAATCGAAGTCTCGTTTCTGTATTTATCGACGAAAGTGTGTGAGTAAATTGGACGATAATGTACAATTAGGAAATACTACTGTTATTAGTGATTATGAAATAGGTATACGAAGTTAATAATTATAATTTGTCTATACTCTATTTCTTCGTCTCTCTCATATTGCTACTCATAATAATCGACGAGCATTTCGACCATAAGTGTATGAAAGAAGTATCCTTATATTACCTATCAACACTTACTTTATCGTTATTTCTCACTCATGAAATCAATTCCACAAAGTGAGTTAATCGACAAAATTTTTAATTAATTTGTAAAATTAGCTATTAATTAGATACATACATTTTTCTAAACGTTTTTGAGGATTGTGGATGTACGTTAACGTTTTGAGGGTGTACACGGAAACGAAGGGGGTTGAAACCTCAGGATCTAAAGAATGTAGTCTTCCTTCCCATAATAATCGACGAGCATTTCGACCATAAGTGTATAAGCAAAGTATCCTAATATTACATATCAACACTCGCGTTATCTCTTACTCACAAAACCGATTTCACAAAGTGAGTTAATCGACAAAAATTTCTAATTAATTTATAAAATTAGCTATTAACCCTTTGCGCTCGAGAGGCGCCCTTCAGTCTCCATTTGATAAAATTTCGAAGCTCGATATTCATTAGTATGTCAAATTTCAGATAGTGTAACGGTGTGCGAGGTATCGAAATCAAATAATTCTACGTGTTAATTATCACGTGACTTCTTATTCACTGCTCAGAAAAATATCGTCAGCCTTGCATCAGAAAATCTTTGAACTCCTATTCTTCTTTAGCCAAAACATCGTCGAGTGCAAAGGGTTAATTAGATACATACATTTTTCTAAACTTTCTTGAGGATTGTGGATGTACGTTAACGTTTTGAGGGTGTACACGGAAACGAAGGGGGTTGAAACCTCAGGATCTAAAGAATTTAGTCTTCCTTCAGCAAGGAATCGCAGCTCAGTTTCTAAAGCTTCGCTAATCTTGGTAGTTTCGCATCGCGATCGAAATTCCGCGTACTTGATAGCCCGTAGAATCGTATGATCTTCCTTGCATGCAGTTTCAAACATATTAACCCTCTCGACGTGCTCGGCATTACGCGTTATACAAACTCGTTGGAGCTATCTGAAGTGGCGGCCTACTCCTCAAGACGAGGCACTCGTGTAATCCTTGCGAATGCGATCTCACGCTGAATTATTTATCATCTCGCAACGCTTCGGCCTGCATCGCGCTTTTAACCGAGTTTAATAACGCAGGGGTGGAGAAATCGCACCCCTTTACCTCGTTCGCACGAAGACAGTGCGCGAATCGCGATTATTTCGATTACCAGTCTACACCATTTCCAAGTCACCGTGATACCCGCTATCTCTTTTGCAACAGACACGTATCCTCTCGCGCGCGATTAGGCTCGCGTCGATGACGCGTTACATGTCTGGTCGTCGTTATTCCTACGTCTCGCGTTAGACGTCGGTGCATGTGTGCAAATAAACGCGGCGCACGTGTAACCAAGGTTTGGTCATGGGTAAATAACTCGTAGACCGACTTCTTTACGAGAGGGATGAAATATGGGATAGATTTAGGTTGATAGTTGATGGTAGTACCGAATTTTCGGAATAGATGGTGTCCTACTTTTAGTAAATACAAAGTAATGGAATTATTTATTATAGATCAGAATTGGAAATTTGTTATTTGGAAAATTTCTTTTGTTTCAAACGGAATGATTATTAATTTTTGTTTAAAAGACCTAGGGCAATGAGATCCTTCATTTCCTCAAATTGGTATTTTTCATATCCCTCGTAGTGGTCTCACAAGGGGTTGAATTAACGTTACATCTCGGTCGAGATTGCAGCACGGGCCAATTGCATGAAACGTTAATGGTAATCGTAAGTGCTATGGTACATAGTAGCAGATATTTGATTGTTAAGGTTATCGATCTGCAGACACGCTGTTGACACTGAACCTCGTAAGACGCGTTCGTAATCGCGAGGGTTTGTTCTTCGATCGAGGGTGAAATTGGACGAGGGAGTGAAATTTCGTGTCCTCGTTTGGGTTTGAATTGGCAGTGGAGACTGTTTTCGTTGCGTTATGACACGGGGGTAGGTTTCATGCTTGGCTTTGACAAGTGTCTCGGATGTCTACAGGAAATTGCCCAGGCTACCGATACCGTGTTATTGTCCTTTCATTTCTAAACTCGCGATTCGATTAGTCGAACAGCTTTTCAGACGTTCTGCTTCCAAGCGAAGCATATAACACCGAAATTAATCATTTCGTGACTGACTACCCCTAAAATTCTCGAGTTAGTCTAAATGCTCGATTTCATTTTTATTTTTCTCGTTGCTTTTTCTCGTGCCTCTGCTTTCGGCAAATTTAGTGTTAATTTTATCAAGATAGACTCTTCGTTGGATAAAATAATTATATCTGTTTCATTTCCTCTCAAGTATACATTACACATCGACGATCCTGGTATTAACCCTTCAGCACTCGGCGATTTTTTGGCTAAAGAAGAGTAGAAATTCAAAGATTCTCTACTAATAAATTGACGATACTTTTTCATGCAGTAAATAAAGAATTCTATAATAATGGAATTGTAGAATTATTTAATTTCGATACCTCGCACACCGTTATGTTACATTAAATTTGATAAATTAATTAATATCGATCTTCCAAATTTGACGAAATGGTGACTGAAGCTCACCTCTCGAGTGCAAAGGGTTTAAATTATCGCAACGATGAATATCGCGCCGCCTCTCCATTCTTAAGATCAATTTTCAAACGCAAATTCAACCAGCGATTCCATTAGTGGGAGACTGATTTATCAAGATTTCAGCGGAAGGTTTTAAAACGCTCTGCTTCCGAGCAAAGCGTATAACGCCACCATTAGTCACTCGGTGGCTGATTAAACGAGAATTTAAACCCCGTTACACGAAGTCAAAAGACACCGTCGCCCGACTTAGGGCGGGGAAAATAATCTGCAGTAAGAGCCGGCCCGTCCTCGGCGCAATTACGCCTTTAACTACCATATAATAGTTTTCATTACGCCCATTCGGCGGAGTGATTTTTAATTATCCCGCGGGAACGATTCATCATCCGTCGTTCTTAACCTGCCCGATTAATGACCCCGGCCCGAGATCCTGTTCCATATTTATCGCGACCCTTCGCCTTTCCCGGGTCCCGGCGCTTCGTCGGCCGATAAATAAATTTCGTCACGAGGTGGCCACAACTCTTGGCCGGTCAGGACGACTCGTTCCAGCTATTTCGCGGATCGGCACCGACACACTGGCCCACCCTCTCGCCCACGTGTACACGCAACCCCGCGCGCCTACACCGATACACCCGCTCGACACGGCTCGGAACTCGCGCGCCGACCGCTCGACTGTAAATCAATTCTACGCATCGGAGGTATTTCAGTTAAATGACACATGAGTGCCCTATGGAAGGGTCTCCTGTTTTCCCTTCGTCATCCTTCTTCCACCATCGCCTTCGACCATTTTACTATCCTCGTTCTTCCATTTTCACCCCTCTTTCACGTTTCCTTTCCTCCTCTTTCTCTCCTCTTCTTCTCGTTCTCCTTTTTCCCTCGTGTTTCTCCTCTTGCTTCTGCTTCCTTTCTCTCTCTCTCTCTCTCTCTCCCTCTTTCTCGGTTGGTCATACAACCCCGGCAGCGTGTAGGATTCTATACGGTTCGGGTATAGAATTGAATGCGACGCATTGTCCGGCGTAGTCTGACCGTACGATATTGCGAGAGGGAAAGGGGCGAGAGCAGGAGGAAGATACCCAGGGAGGATGGAATAGGGTGAAGAGGAATAAGCGAGGAGGGCGCCAAGTCTGCCGAATGAAACGAGTGGAACGGGGGGTCGAGTTATGTACCGTCCACCCTTGGCCAATGGGCGCGTTAAATTATGCCTTGTCTCGACCGGGACGCTGCATCCAGACTCCCAAATACTCGGTTCCTCGTTGTATACCAGAGGCGACTGGTCGTATCGCTCTGGGTATTTATATTCTTCCTCTTTATTTCTCTTTTCCCCCTGTTTTTATTTCACCTTCTTCCGACTTGCCGGACGACGAAGCTTCCCGAATCGGCCTCGCGTCACCTCAGGGTTCCTCGGCATCGTTTTCGACCCGCGAGACTCCGTCACGATAAAATAAAGGCTCGGGAACGAATATAGGGTCGTTTGCGTGTTAAACACGCGCGCGCCGCGAGCTCGATAATTATTTTCCCGCGGTAATTGCGGCCCGCGAAATATAAACGGGAAACAACACCCGGAAACGAGAACTGCTGGAATAACATAATTACCGAGCGATGCAATAAATTATCCAATTCGTGCTTCGCGTTTCGGCTTGTCCCGGGGCATGTGGAAACGACCCCCTAATTGCCGGCCACGCAGATATTATCCGCGTGCATACGTTGCGACGATAACAGTTTCCTGAACGATTGCCGGCGTGACAGACAGAAACGAGAGCGAAAATGTTCTTAAATCTCTTGGACTCTTCGGTGTCGGAAGTACAAACGACCGGAGGATCGTAACCGATAAGAAATCTCGAGCGATTCGTGGAAAACGATCCCGCCACTTTTTTCCCGACCTCTACGATCCCGGAGGTTACGTCTTATCCCGCCATTCCCGCGGGAATTCGCGTGTTCGTGTCCGGTAACGAGGCAGGAACAGGAAGAGGTCCGAGTTTTATAGGCGAAGGTCCGCGTTGAAAGAGAAAAGACACTGGTACGGAGAGATAGAAGAGGGTTGGCGGCGCAGGGGGATGCGAGAAATAAGGGAACAGCGCGATCCGGGAATCGCGTAATGAGACTCTCAAAATATAGCTAACGACGATTGTCGGGGGTCAGTCTACCGTGCTTTAACCGTAACTCTCTATTTTTATTATTTTCCCCGTCCCCGGATCCTCGTTCCACCCCTCGTGCCACGTAGCGGCGTTCCTTTATCCTCGACCGGCTCGACGCGTCGCGTCGCGGCGTCGGAATAGCCCGGCGATAAATTTAAGACGCTTACTGCTTTTCGATGCCGGAGGAAGTGCGAGTCCTGCGACTCCTCGTCCCGATGAACCCTCCAAACGAGTCTCCTCGATTTCGCGCCTCGGAACGTCCCGACGTCTGCGAATCTGACGTTGAATTTCTTCCTCCGTCTTGCGGAAGAAATGGGTCGAAATACGGGTCGAAATCGTCTTATTTTTCCTATGCGGCGCCATTGTCTTCCCTCCTCCGGGCTGCTCGTTCTTTATTTTATACACTCGGAGAATGGAGATATAAAATCGTGCTGCTTCTAAACGGAAAATCAAGTCGGTACGGTTTTAGTCTCGTTTCCCTCCGTGTTTCTTTTTTCCAGTGGAAAATTTTCCCGGAAACGTGGTGCATTTTCGACGCCTCGTTGCTCGTCGGGTGCGTCGGCGAATCGAATTTCGGGCCGGCGTTAGCGAGCGAGCCGCGAAAACTGAACGGTGTGGAAAATGGGAGAAAACGAGGGCGGGGGTTAAACGAAAAAGGAGAAAGACGAAAAGAGGGTGGGTAGAGAAGGAAAAACGCGTTGGACGGTTTTTAAAAAATGGCCGCGTTCCGTGGCCGGTGCGAACGCGGGCCGGGTTTCAAATAAAATTCGTTCGTACGTGATTGATATGGAAAATGTAGTTCGCAGGGCAAACTCGTTGGCGTCAATTCGCCCGATAACTTCCCTCCTCCCAGATTTTTTGACATCTGTTTGTTATTGCCGCGTCACGGGACAGGATATCGACGCCGGGAAACGCACGTTTTATTAGACGGAATTTCTAACTGTAACGATTCATCCCCTGTCTGCTCCTCTTATTGTTTCCCCGTCTCACCACCGGACGAAATTGCACCGTTGAAAGAAATCCCCGTCTCCATCGAGTAGAAGACCATCGCGTTCCTCATTGTCGTGATTGCTATCGTTGCCTGAACGCTGGGTTATGAGCGGAGGCACTGGTCTGGATTATTCCAAGCAACGGAAACATTTTTATCCATTCAGCTGTTTATCGAGTGGATAAAAATATTTCCTTCCTTCGTTTATCAGTCATTTGCGGGGCGAAATCGATTTGCCGCAGCAATGAATCCCGCGAATCGGGAAATAGAAATTTATTTTAAATATGAAAACAGTGCGTCATCGATCCAGTGTCCTGGTACTGAAATTTAAAAAATTCAGAACCACTGCCAGAGCGAACCACTTTAGTCTGTGAATCATTCATACGTACAATGGAAACACACGAGGTCTTCGATTCGACAAAATTACCCGTGTACGCGAGAATATTGAAATTTAGTATCCAAGATCTATCAAACTAGGAGCCGTGTTTTATCAAAATCGCGGCTAATTGTCATCACCGTTTCCATTTCCATCCTTTCACCCCCGAGACTCCAGCGTCTTCCTCTGTCAGGTTTGCTCGAAAGGGCCAAACGGTGCACGAAATAGAGGACAAAGAAAAAGAGACACGGGGTACTAGAACGAAACAAAATGGAGGACTCGACCTGACCGACGGCGTTATCGGAGGCACTTGCGTACGTAAAACAAGCGAAATGGTTTTGACGTGAAGTGCAGGCCACCGGAGGCGGGAGACGTAGGGTAGGCCGGCACCATTCCATAATCCATTGTGTCCAGTGCCAATTAAACGGTGCTGCCATGCGTATGGTCAGGAACTAACCGGCCGTTCTCAACACGGTCACGGTTCTCCGGCTCGCGCGTACGCTCACGCATACGCGTGTCCCGCCGCGTAAGAGGAGCGCAGATAGCTGCAGGAGGAGGCGAAACCAGGAGGTAGCGTGGTGGACCGCCGCTGATTGGGGAGCATCTGGACCTCTCCGGACGTACCGGCAATTACCGGACCGGGTTACCTATAACTGTACACCCCCGGCACACGTACAGGCACCACCACGCTCGCAGTCGACGCGTTGCACAGGCTGTTTCATAAAATACCTCGTCTGAGTGTACGGATTTCGCTCGGCCAGGGTGCTAGGTTGAACCAACTGGCTGACACAGGTTTTCGTTTAGCTTTTTATTTTTCGAATATTTTCCTGTACGAGTGTGTACTAGGTTGGACGAACTGGTTGACAGGGTTATCGCAAATTTCGTTACTCGTGTTCGATTTTGGACGCTGTTGCTTTAGCCTTCGCGTAGATTCAGGATAAGAGATGAAAAGGGGATCGAGACCTTTATTGACTAAATTTATAAAAATTTCTTTGAAAAAGACTCTGTGATATGTGGTATGTACAATTCTAAGATTACTCTTGAATTTACGCTATAATTAACGTTTCGTCGTTAAGACATCGAGTGACAGGAATTAGTCATGCTTCGAAGCCCCGTGCAATGGCATCTTCCGATATAGGACCTAAATGATAGGATCCTCTTGCACGGTATTCAAGCAATTACATAAGCTTCCAAATATCTCATTTCCACTCACGTATAAATTCACGTAGAATTTATAATCTCGAAGCTGGAAGGCAGGCATCGGACTTCAATGCGATCCCTGAAGCAACCTGTACTCCTCGTCCCTCGCACGTAGACTCGCTGTGACAGTGGTGAACAGGCGTGCACGCGATGCGTTATAATCGCGATGGGTCGTCAGTCGTGCGCACCGGATCAGTAGAAATCCGTTGATTGGTCTCCGCCACTTGATCCGTGGCAGACCATCGTCTAGCCAGGTCGGTGGCGCTGGCTTTTCTTCGTCGCGACGTCGCGTTGCGGTTTCTCCCGGTCTGCCATGTGCACCGGCCTCGTTTGGTTATTCGAGACGCTCTGGTTTCCGTACCCGACGAGATCCGATTGTTTCTGCTACGTTTGCCGTCCGGTGTTCGAATGGAAAAGCAGGCAAGCGATGTCCCCGTGTAACGTGGTCCCATAGCCGCGAATTAAAATTCGCTCCTGCTCCCGTTCGGGCATTAAATCCCCGTCGCTGCGATCTCTGCGATGGTCAGGGGGCAAAACGAAGAACAAAACCAGGAACGTTTGTTCCGGAGCTACTCGCGAACGGCGGTTCGGAGTAAAATCGAGCGTTAAAAAGTGGTCCGGAGGATCGCAGGGGAATTGGAAAGTTATCGATCAGGAAGAGTAATAGAAGGGTTTGTTGGAACGTTCCTTCGTTGGAGTAAACGTAGTTTCCGGCGGGCAAAAATGCCATTTCCGAGTCAATTTAATGAGCTCGAGAGCACGAATTCGACGCACGAACGGTGCAATGGCCCCCGATAAATTTGTTTATTACTCTATAGTACCCCGAGGTCGAGGTAAATATTTGTACAGACTCGAACGGTGCCATTTATCTTTGCTAAATTACGGACACGGAAGAACTCCTGATTGTGGACGTTTCCGAAAAAACGGGCACATAAGTCAAAATGGCGAATCGTGTAAATTACGTCGCAAGTTCTACTTCTGAAGGAGAAGTAAAACGGAGCGTCTAGGAGTAAACAGAAAGCTCTTCATTTATCTTAATCGTCGGGATATTAAGTTTCAATTTTCAACGAATATTTCTAGACTCCTGGCAATTCGTTAAGGATTATTACCCGAAAAAGATCCCATAGATCTACGAATCCCTTGTTCAGAAACATTCCCAATCTTTTCTGTCAATATTCTTACGATCGATAAACAGTTGCTGCATCGTGTCACTATGGAAAGATGACAATAGTCGCTCTATCACGCAGGAAACTTACAAATCTGCTGTCAAAATGACATTGGCAGACGGAATCCTTGCATACGGGGACCATGAAGAATAGCTTTTCCATGTGAACACGTGTTCAACCACGTGTGTCCCGATCCATAGCCCTTTACCTTACCCTCATCTTACCTTTACCTAGCCTTATCCTTTTTCTACTCTCACTCTGTCGAATCACTCTCGCCTCTTCTCACCTTCTCTGCTCGCTTTTTTCCAAGCCGCGTGCATACATATGCATCGCATACGCAGCCGTATGCACGACCACGTCCTGTCAGTCGTTTTGCCGTCGCGAGAAAGAGGCTTTTATTATTTTATTAGAAAACGAGTTTGCCCTGCACGGTGGTAACGTGAAAACGGAGCACGTTGTATCGAAGATTCTTATCGCGTCGCCATTTTATTTCCACGATCTTCGTGCATCGACATCGTCGAGATGGACTATTCGATTTTTCCATCTGTCTAAATTCTCGGTTAACAAGTGTATGCGGTTATCGAAAGTTTCCTACGGGAAAAGTTCCTACTATTTAACCAGCGCGAAATGCAAGCGAAGAGGGGTATCGGTTCACCTCGGTGAGCAGTCAGTTTCTTTGATTTTCACGTTACCGTGAAAAGTGTCGCAGAATCGTGTGGAGCTTGTTACCATGGAGGGACGAGGATCGACACGCGATCGCGACAATTGAGCCAGATACCCGGCAGCAAATAGACAACCGAACGACATCAGCAAGATAGCGTTACCGTGAAAAGTGTCGCAGAATCGTGTGGAGCTAGTTACCATGGAGGGACGAGTATCGACACGCGATCGCGACAATTGAGCCAGATACCCGGCAGCAAATAGACAACCGAACGACATCCGATCGGCGCAATAAGACGATCGACCGCGTCGCTATTTACGAGCACACGGGGCCGCATAAATTCATTTATCCAGAAGTTATCGATAACGTTCGATAGCAATCGAGAGATTTACGACGTCGAAACCCTCCGCTCTTCGCCGTTTGCTGGGTCGTTCCGTATACGCGTCCGTGTCTATACGTTCCTACCCCTAATTCCTGCCCGCAGTTCTTTTTCATCGTTTCCTCGCGTTATTATCTCCACCCCGTTCCGAACACCGTTCTCCATAGGTATCGAGATCGACGATGATTCCTTTCGGCGAGAGGAAGCATCGCGAGGCTCTTCGGGTAATTATCCACGAGCGTCGATGGAAGGAGCGTTAGCCTCGAGGCTGGTTTCAATTAGGATTACCTACTTCACCGGTGTCTTCCGCAAACTCGAGGCATTAAATACACTTTAATGAGCCTAATGGCACTTCAGCCCTCGGCCATGATGGCCGCCTTTGAAGCGCGCGGAAGAAAACTTGGGGCCACGAAACTGGGCTTCCTCCTTTCGTCGACGAGAGACCAAGTTTCAGGGAAAGTTTCTCCTCGTAACCAGTGGTTAACCAATGGACGGCTGTGTACTAGTTACATCGTACAGCGAGTTAAAGCCGGCCGAGCTTCGTCAACAACTTAAATCGTTATATCGGATTACCAGCCCGTGGACCAGAGAATATCACAGCCTGTGTAGTCGCGGGGGTGGATAATTCGTCGGACTTTGAAATGCTCGATCGACGCTCTCGTTTCTCGGACAATTATAACTTGCGCCAAGTTTCGCGGACGAAGAAAGAAAGATGGAAGTTTCCGTTAGTCGGGTCATCCGGGGACAGAGTCGCGAGGGTTAACGATAAAATCGAATAAGGGATCGATGGCGGCGTTAATTGGGAAATCAGACGGGTCAGTTGTAATTGTTTTATCGCGGGTAGCATAGGTTCAACCGCTTGTTACCGCGCTACCTCATTACAGGGCTTCATCGCGGTTATTATCCAATTAGTATCGCGCAACGTTTGATCTACGCCGCGCTTTGAAAACGGAAACGAGATATTAGGAACGTCCGCGGAAATCTCGTACGAAACAATTAACCGACACGCGTGTATCCTTATCAGCGTATCCCGTTTTCGAAGACTATTCATCGGGACTCGATTTTTCCGGTAAATCGAAAATGGTCAATCACGTAACTCACGTGCGGTAATTACCGTCCCCGTCGTTAGTCTATCCTCCGTCGCGTGAAACGGATCGAATGATTATCACGTGCCGTAATGAAACCTCGAATCCCTTGAACTAGGACCCCGGAGATGGCCATGGACCATTCTCCTGCCATCCATTACCAAGCATCGCTGCAATTATTATCCAATTAGTACTGCGTAACGGGTATCGGGTGTGTACCGTTTGAAAAACCGAAACGGGCCATAACAGCTGGCAAAGAAGAATCTCTAGAAAGCGGGAAAAACCTAACCTAACCCAAACCGTAGGAATACCGCGATGATTATTGCAAAATGTACCAAGAACGAAAACGGCGAAAAAATTTAAGGTCGACCTATAATTAACCCCTCTGAAAAAGAAGAGAAATCGAAGAACGAAACGAAAACCCGAAAGGAACAACACGCGTGTATACATGGCTACGTATATGCACGCGTATACACGTATACACGAAGAGTAAGACGCAGAAGGTGCAGTAGAAAGGGAGAAAAAAAGAGCGAAAGGAGAGAAAGGTGAAAAAAGGCAGCAGAGAAAGAGACAGGGGAGAGAGAGAAAGGTAGGAAAGGAGCGGAGCGAGAGAGGTGAGGGCGGCGGGGTAAGGTCAGTGCCGTGGACATAATATGGTTAGTGACCGCGTGACGTCACAGTCGCACCACGTGACTGCGATAAAGCGAGCTGCTGGCGAGCAGGCCTACGCGGCGAGGAGTGGGGGTAGCGTGCAGCGTAGTTGACCGGTGCGCGCGGTGCGGTGAGGGGCGCGGGGGCGTCGCGTAGTACTACGCCTCGTACTACACGTGCGTGCGTGTGTAAGACGATAACGAGGATACACGCATTCGCTCGTGGCGAACACGCAGTCCCGCGTACGCGACGCGCACAGAGAGACGAAGAGAGTAAACGGGAGCGAGCGAGAGCAGAGAGGGGTAGGAGGGAGGAGTCGCAAGGAGGAGTGTGCACGAGGCGCAATAAGAGCGTACGATTAGAGGCGACTTACGCATCGCAACCGGGAATGCACGGCTCTCGTGTTTGGACATCGGATTAGCGGGTTCGAAGTAACTGGGATTAGTACAGGTAACATACAGTGAGTATCTTTAATATTCGGACATCGTAGAATTTTGTCGTATTAATATAAGTAGTATTTAATCTTAAGTTAGATTATTATATCGAACCTAGTTAACAGAAGTATCAATTTTGATATATAGCGTTTACTAGATAATTTTAAGTGAAATCATGTCCGACTTCGAGGTGAGAATAATATTCGGACGTGTTGGAATGTAACTTGCGTGAACTACTAGGCTGTGAGACATGTTTATAAACATTGTAGTCCGGGTTTCACTGGTTATAACGGCTTCGTGAGATCCGGTATGCTGTACGGAATAACATTCGATAGGGTGGTTCACTTTCCTTGGTCTCCGTGGAACGTTTGTTTACAATCGTTTAAGCTGGCGAGACTTGTTAGAGGATAGAGAAGCGTAGATAAGGAAATAATATTCGTTGACAAGGATTTGAGAAGGAAAGACAGGGAAGCCTAAATGGGTATACTGTGCTAGTAAAAATAGGAAGTAATGGTTGTACTTTTGTTCGTATTATTAGCGAATAATTGTAGGTAGTTGAGACTTCACAATTTTCAGTAAACACTGATAGTAGTGTATATTTCCTGACGTATTTAATTTCAAAGTTTTGGAGAAATACGTTTAGTATAGCGACAAAAATCAATCTCGTATATGAAAGGTTCTGAGAAAGAACGAAGAGGTTTATTAAGATGCAGATAAGAATTGGGGACCCCTCGACCCTAGAATTGGTCAGTCGTTAATAAGAATTCGAACAAAAAGGATATACCCTTCTTGACAGATAAAGAATAAGTCAGAATGATTCAAAAACACGTTGTTGTTCATTCGCCATAATAAAACTTGGGATCCCAATAATTACAAATACAGTTTACATCGTTTCTCTGTTACAAACAGATATACGCTCATTATAATTATAGTAAACTCGCGTACACGATAATGTTGTAGTTACGAAATAAATATGGAGACTTGTTTATCGACTGAATACACTTTTCACTTACGTGAAAACCCTAAAACCCTAATTAATTATCTACCAAGCGTGTCAACTTTACCACTCATTGTTTTGGCCTTATTGACGTCATAAACAACCCTTTTACTGTCCGCGAAACTCTGGTTTCGTTGCTGGAGCAACGCGGAATCCGTGCGATTTATTTCGCAGAAATTTGCAGACTTGCGGGCGAAACGAAGCAATTTTTTCGATACGAAAGCACAGAACATAGATTTCGCTGATGGGGGGAAAATCAGATTTACCCGGTCGCTGACACACGCGGGCGTGTTCGTATTTTAAAAATATTTTCGCGTCGGCCGCAGCAACGCGCAACAATGAATATTCGTTTAATTTCTTTTCTCCCCCGGAGAAACTCGGTACAGGTTAATCCTGCAGAAATGCGTTCTCAAAATGCGTACGCTGTTATTTTGCACGGACGGGGTGAGTGGTTGCGCGACATAAAATATTTCCAGCTGGTCGTTAACGCATAGAATAATTCACTCTTTCATTCCCGTGCGTGCGCAATAATTGCAGCTTCGTGTGCACGTGTTACGTAAACACGGTATATTATTTCGTGTAATTCGACCGCCTATCTCTATAAATAACCCGCGATATATCGACCACGAGGGCCCTAACGAGTGTCTCTCCTATGATTTCCTGCAATTTCGATCGAGCTTTTAATCAAATTTCTCCCATCATCCCCTTACGCTTATCCGTAATTAAGCGAACATCGCGAAATTCGTGGAAAAGTAGAAAACACGAAACATCCTCGTTAAAATGTCCCCGATTCCCCTTTTCTCCCCCGTTTCCATAAACCCGATGAAATTCGTACCCCCGAATAAATACGCGCTTAATGATCGCGATGGGAGAGAAATATCGAGCGGAGAGCGAGGCTGGAAGAGTGTGTAGAAGGAAGGAGCAGGGGAGGGCGAAAAAATATTGGATTCTGCAGGATGAGTGATAACTTCCGTATCGAGAAAGGATGTCGCGTATATGCGTGGGTGGGCGCACCGTAGACGAGGCCAGGGACATGTCCGCTTTGTCTATCGCAGATTTGGAGGACGTGAACCAGGAAACGCGTACAGTCTTGTTTTCCATCCAATTATTGCACGCGAGGGGTCTGCGAGATACGAAATATCGCGCGTCAATTATCACGGTACTCCGCTCGATGACGATTTTCATCATCGACGCCGAGAAACTCGTCGCTTAAACCAGGGAGGGGTTATAGCAACGCGCGAGGTTATATCGACTCGGCCGATTTTCCAGAGACGAGGTACTTCGTAGTTTAATAGTACACTTGGAGATTTCCCAGAGTCGGGGGGCTCGCGATAAGACGCGTATGAATATATATCGCGGCGGCGTTTCGGAAGCGAAATTTAAGGGTAATAATGCAGCCCGGCCGCGCGCATTCGGCATAATGCATTCCTGGATATTGCAACATCTCGCTGCGGATCGCTCCTGCCACAATTTCCCCGATACACATCTGCAATTCAGATGCGGTCGCGTCGATCTGATCTGCATTGACAAGATATTGTCATCTTTCCCGACGGGCTTTTTAAAGCTACCCCGCGCAAGGGGGAGTAGAGCGAAGGGAAAGGATGAACATCGGGATATTTTTGACACTGGGAAACCCGATAACACGTATCACCGTCATTCAGACAGAGGTGCATGGCCGTTAGCTTAATTTCGACTTACGTGCGCGATCTGTTGTAATAAAATCTCTGCATCGCGTAATTTCGATCGTTATTCGTCGCAAGAGTTATAGCAATTTTCCCGTCGCGTTTTCGCCGTGTATCGAAATATAAAATTCGCGTGCCTGGAATTCTCAACGACACGGAATGAAGCCGCAACGCGAATCGGCGAGCGGAATATCGACACACGAGGTCGAACGATCGCCAAGAAGGAGCGATATCGAAGCACGATTGCGAAGCACGCGAGTTGGCTTTACTATCTCATTAACAAAGAAACGAAGCGTTCCAGCGGATCGATAGGAACGTATTAATTAATGAAGCGACCTTAAGGAGGCAATAAAAGCATCTCGGGGCACGATAAAACGTCTCTGTCGACGGAGTCGAGCCGATGGTGGCGGCGGAGGAGGAAGAGAAGGTAGATTGATAAAAGGGGAACAGCGAAAGGGGGAAAAGGATGGAGAAGAACAGCTAATGGAAACGTCAAAATGTAACGGCGCTACGAGGCACGTATAAACGCTCGGTTGTTCTGTAATAATGCCGGTATTGTTGAGCTTATCAAGCGAGGCTAATTGGACGCGAACAGCTGGGCCGGCTAGTTGCTGTTCTACGACGCTCCGAAGCGACCGCCGCCTCTACTTTACACTGATAATGTAATGGGACCTATCTGGAACACAAAAGCCGGCAATAGTTTAATGGATTTGTCTCAAATTGTCACCGAGCGTCAAAACAAACCGATGGCCGGCCAGAGAGAGCCTGAATTGCTTCCCCACCGTCACAATGCCTCGACGTATTTAAGTGCATAATTATTGCGAGCCGGTGCTGTTACGCGTCGCAGCTGCGTGCTCGCGAACGAGATTACTGATCTGTCGATTGGTAATCGAAGTTGCGTCGAAGGTTGCATGACTCAGTGTCTATCCATACTCCGGGCAAACTGTTTTGCTCGCAGGCCCGCTGTCAGTCCATTGTAACGCAAATCGCATATGTGTATATATCGTTTATTTAAACAAATATTCGATATTCGAGAAATTTTCTATTTTCTGTTAGCTCCTTCTCTCTCTCCCCCTCTCCTTCCATTTTAAATATGGCGTTGCCCTAGTGGACGGAAGTTACTCTTTCTGTTTACCTCGAGAGGACTTTGGTGCTTCGTAATATTTACACTCTTTGTGTTATATGCAATTCCTAACATCTTCGTAAATTTTAGGAACTCACGATGGGTTCCATTTCTCGACGTGTTTTAAATTTAAATTTTCGCTTAATCTCCCGTTATATATTTAAAACTAATTGTTATTTTATTATTATTCGAAATTTTCATTTATTTCGTCCAAATTACGCCACTGGGAGGATAATTTCTCGGAATAGAGATTTCTGCTTTGTTCTGTAATATATTTTAAATTATTCTTCTTTTTTTCCTTTTTCCTTTTTAAACTGTCAGGCTCTGAAAAGTGTGGCTCGTGCGATGCAAGTACGCGACGTGAACGGAAAATCACTGAAAATCGGCCTAACGGGAACGCGTTAAGAGTGAAACCGATGCACGTGGTAAGGGTACTTATAAAAATTAATCGGCAGGAATAGTTACAAAGCACATGTGAACGAGTCGTTTAAATGAATTATGATTTTACTCGTTTACCTCGCAACGACCAATCTCGTGTAAGCAAAACCATTTTGCATTCACGAGAAAAGTCATTTACCCGTGCGGGAGAACTTCGCTTCAGGAACTGTCATTAAGGATCGTTCGCTATTAAGCTCACGAAGGGGACGCGAATAACGTAGAAACGGGATTGTATACACTTCCTGCTGGAAAGCATGTACGTTTATATGGTTATGACATAGGCAGTAAACGTTGCTGACAAAAATTAATAATAACGACGATGCAGCATGATTAATACCGTCGTTAAAATTCGGTTCTTTATTTATACCCTAACCGACATTTCAACGGATCGAACACGTGTTACGCCTATGTGGCTTGCAAAAAATCAAACGCCGAACGTGGTTTAATTGCTTCTTTTTACGAACGCGATCATTCGTTAGCCAATTACGTCTAACGTTCAATGTCGATGTTTAACGACGTCTGGCAAACTTCCGTAAATTAAACGACGCTCAAAGACGCGCAGCGTATCGGGCATCGTAATCTATTATACGATCTATTGGCTATTCGAGTTGATTTCATATTCATAGAAGCAGATAGAACGCGCCCTAAACGTTAAACACGCGAGCGAGATCTCGGAGAACGCGATATAAATTATATCGATGCTGCGAAACTTGGCACACAGCGGACTGCGAGATCGTTATAGATCATTTGCCAATTCAAATATTCGCGGTAGATTATATCAGAGTCGTTTCACGTGACACTCGCTGTCAGTTATCCAAGTCTCCTCGTACTCGGTTCCATTATGTCAAAATGTCGATGAACCTCTGCTGGATTATTTTTAAATTAAAAAATCGGATCTTCGACATCTCCAGAATCGAGTGAAACAGCGAAGAAATTCGTTGGTCTATCTCAGAATAAATAGACTCAAACTGGACTATCTTAAAATCGCTCTGACAACGAGATTCAGGTGATTTGGGTGAATGGTGTAACCCTACCTCGACTCAGAGGTTAGTCGAGATCGAGTTCTTCCGTTCTATCGCAGCTAGATACGTCTGCCTCTATTCCAGAATAGTTCGACCTAGATCTGTCCATCCTAGGGATCACTAGATGCCAATTTCTCCATAGCGGAGTAGTCTGACCAAGATCCTCCGACTTTGCAGTAATCCATGATGGCCCTCGCTAGCTCGGTGTACTTTATAGCGAATTTTTGTTCGACGTTGCACATCGGCGACAACCCCTGTCACGTTTTACGATCCTTGCATGGCCCCGTTGAAGTGCCTCGACCCCATAGCGACGCGATTCGGCGCTCGTGCCACTTCTTCGGCTTTCCGGCGGTCCAACTCTGAACCTGGTAATCTAAACTCATTCGCTGTGTATTCATAACTGTCTGTAATACGTCCAATGTGTTCGGAGCCATTTATATCGTCGCCCATATCTTCGTATCTCTATTAGCCTTCGTGTTTTTTCTTCGGGTGCCTTCAATATTGCTCGTTAAGCGGCGATACGTGTCGGAACGTTCGGTCACGTATCTTATTATAGTAGTGTCGGTGAATCCTGAGCAATACACGCGTGTTGGACGTAGTAATAATAGCCGGGACGATGCAATAGACTCGGCGTGGTACGTAAACTCGGTGTAAGAAGCGGCGGGAACACGGAGTGTCGCGTTGATGGTCGGTCGGTGAAAGATTCGCGAAAAATAACACGCGAGCGCGCATGGCTTACACGTGGATTCGCTTTTAACAACCATGTGCGAGTTCTTGCATCCGTGACGCAATTCTAACGTTTTTGGCTCGTTGTGCTCGTTCGAGCCGACGCCGCGCTCGTTTTGTTCCTCCATTTCGCTTCTTACTGCCTCGCCGTCCAGACAATGCTTCGGTTGTCGTTTCACCGACTGCGTGCAGATAAATGGCGTACTCCCAGGGAAGTGCTCGCAATGGCAGAACCTTTAAAGCACGCGGGAACAGCGCGAGTAAAATTATCGATCTTTCGCGGAAAAATTTTTCGAGTTTTGGACGAAATTTTGGACGTTCGAAGTTGTGGATGCAACATCGAGAATTTTCTCCCATTTCGATTTATTTGGCATTTATTAACCTACTACTAGGGGTGCATAGAGTGCTTTGTCGTGTTTCGCGTATTTTTACAGAGATTATGCTCTTTTGATACTTGTAGCGTTGGGATAGGGATGTAATTACGTATTCTTTCGCACGTCAGATTCGCAAGAGGTGCTCACACTTGGATCGCGTTTGGAACTCGCAAGACCGGTGTTACTCATGCACCACGTGACCATAATAAAGCCGACTAATAAATAAGAGACGCGATTTTTATCGCATTACACTTTTCCACACACTCCCTGTTAGAAAACGATCACGATCTTTCACATATTGCATTAATTATACATTTAACGCTGTTCGGCGTGTAACAAAAAGGGGAAATTGGATCGAAGCATACGTTATCTCCATGTGTGTAGATTATTTTCACTCCCTTTTTCAATAATTCTACATCTAGCACCAAAAATTAAATAGACAGGACCATTAACCCATCAAGTTCAGAGCGAATACTTGCTAGGATTCATTCACAATGAGTCTTCGTGTAGTTTACTAACTCGATTATTAATCAGTATACTTGAATTCTTCCTCATATTCCGATTATTTATTTCTATAATGTCGTCAGACGCTAGATATTACACAGAGTTTCCCATTTAAGTCGAGTATCAAAATTTGTTCCATCACTACCTTTTGGGTATTTTTCTATAATAATAGAAATTATTTGCACGTTCAATTTAAACGAGGCACTCTATGTACGTGTCCTGGATTTTCTTCCAAGAAGCTCTTTACCAGCGGCAACCAAACGATCCATCGAAATGATCGTCCGCGTCGTTAATTACCGATAATGGTCAGGCGACTTTAATAGAATCAAAGCGTAGAGCCGAGTTCCGTGTTGATTTTAACGAAATCTTCGGTCGCGGTTCTGCCACGAGACGCGTCTGCGTTTCGGGATCAGAACTTCGTCACCGGTTCCCGTTGCTCGTCGGTTTATCGAGTTCCAAACTGGTGGACGGTCCGATCGGTCGGGCCATCGCGTAAAGTCCGTCTCCGGAGACCCTGGTTGTCCTTGGCTTCGGCCAAATTAGTCGATAAACCCCGGTTTAAAGTTCTCCAACTTCCTCTCGTCCAAGTTCCTCCCGTTCCTCCGCTGCTGCGTCCAGGTCGGACTCGCCACCCCTATCCTGTCGCAGAAAAATAAGACAGTTGCCACGGGGACGGGAAGAGTAAGCGTTAGAGACGCTGAGAATTAAAGCACGTGGGATGCTCGTGATTCGAATTAATCATTCGTTACACTCGTCAGGTGCGCAGACTTTCGTTGACCTACGACAAACCTACGACAGGTAGAATAGACCAATGGATGGGGGAGGCAAAGAAGGGGAATCTTAAAAAATAAAATAGGAAGGAAAATAAATGGAAAAAATGTAAGGAAATACATAAAAATTAATTATATGACGTACACTAAGAGACAAATCGCGATGATATCGAACGAGGAATTTTAACTAAAAAGTTTAGAAATAGTTAGTTGAGTCGTCTACTGTTAAAACTAGGATTTTCTTTAAAATTTTCTTTAAAGCCAGGAAAGTACTGAAGCTAATGACGCTATGACGACGTCAAATGCACTCTGTGACTCTTTAGTTAGAACTGAACACTGAACAAAAATCCCTCGTTTGCACCCCTCCACGAAACATCATCCTAAGATACCTAAAACGTAAGAATATCGATACTTGACCCACCTCGCGCATCGTCGTTGCATTCTAACGCCTCAGAAGGGGGTCGAAACAGCCCCCGATTGGAAGATCCCGTTCTTTTCTCTGGAATACACAGCGCGTGTCGCCATTCATCTCGGCGCGTAATCGAAGCTCGACTTCCGCGTGGCGGGTGCTCGGTATCTCGCGCAGCGTTCGTTGGAAGCCGTTGGCTCGCGTTTCCCGGCGTTTCCTGAAGATAAGTGGTAGTAACGCAGCTGTGGAGGATGCGACTCCGCGGATCGATGGATCGAACGGGAGCATCGAATTTCATTAGTCGGTCGTTAGTCAACAACGCGGGTTATAAATGCCGCGGAGGCAGTGGCTGGCTGGAGCACGCGTAACCACAGATAACCCTTATCGGGTTGCGTTTTTTCGCCAGTCGAAACGCCTTTTCCTCGCATCCCATTGGCCGGACCAGTGACTCATTTGCCCGGCAATAATAACGCTCTTCTGCACGGGCCCCGGCCCGCTCGCCTTCTTCCACCGACTCGCTCGTTCGTCCCGTTTCATCCGTTACTTTCTCCGATCCGCTCGTCTCCCTTTCGTCCTCCTTCTATCGCTATCTCCCGTCGCGCGTCTTTTGCGCTGCGGCAATCTGAGTGGGTCAGCCGGATAAAGAAACCTCGATGGTTCGTCGTCGTCAACTACGACAACGACGACAAGGCGGAGGAGCTGACGGAGGAGGCGCAGGAGGAGCACGACGATGAACTTCCACGTTGGCAAATGGTCATTGAGTCAATTACGCGGATAAAGTGCACCATTGTGCGGCGTAGCGGCGATTTTTCTAACCCCGTTCGCCGTCAGCGACGTTTACACGGTTAGGCGGATAACGCCGCGCGCTTAATCACGCGCGCCTTCGCTTCGACGAGATAGACGCGTGTTTGATGCGCGATCGTTACTCGCTACCGCCGCGATAACTCGCGTGTCGGAGGAGGAATGCGGCGATGCTCCAATTGCCAATTCGTGTCGCAAGATTCGCATCCTTTTCCGCCATAGTTTCCAAGCATCCCGTTCGTTTCGAATCACTTACAGGGGGTTTATCCCCGTTGGGGTAGGTTCGTCGAATTCGGGAGTGGCTCAGTGTTTCGTGTCTCCTCGAGCAAATTCACGCGTATCTGTGTAAGGATATTTCTTGGAATTTTTATTTTTATAGTCCATTGCGCGATTATTTCTGCGAAGAGGTACACGTATACCTGGAATGAACTGTAACACGTCGATCCGACGTGTCGACGTTACGAGTGTGCAAGCACGAGTGTAGTATGTGTGTAAGAGCGGAGTCATTAGTCCTTAAGAGCACTCTGTGATATAAACAAGTGCGTACTGATTGTAACGAGCCAAAGCAAAATTGTATCACTTCCATATCGAAGATGAAATTCGTGCAATATCGATTGTACGAAAAAGGTGGTATTGTAGGTATTAGGATTATGGATAAAAAGGAATAACTATTTATATTTTATAATTATCTTTATTCTCTCCTAAGGAAGGTATATCTCAAGTATTCTGACTGTTCGCGTAGAGAGTCAAAATTAGGGTGAAGAAAAAGGGTATGCGATTGCAGCTCGTCTTGGTCCCCTAATTCTTATTTAACGTGTGAAATAAACACTTCACGCGTTCCCTTAACCTCTTCAACGCATAGTTTAAAGATATATCTGTTTCCCTTGACAGATTAATTTTTGTATATTCGACACGTTAAGACGTATCTTATTTTCAACATCAGGAAACTCTGGATAAATAAAATGTTACGTACAATAGGTAATTGAGGAAAGCGTATTAACACTTTGCACTCGAGAGGCTCCCTTCAGTCGCCATTTGATAAAATTTCGAAGATAGATATTAATTAACGTATCAAATTTAAGATAATGTAACGGTATGCAAGGCATAGAAATCAAATAGTTCTACGTGTTAATTATTATACAATTTCTTATTTATTACTTATTTATTTTGCTGGCAGAAATATCGTTAACTTTATAGCAGAAAATCTTTGAACTCCTACTCGTGTTTAGCCAAAAAATCGTCAAGTGTAAAGGGTTAACACGGGTGTAGTCATAGGAGGTTGAAAATATTCTCTTTCAAAGAGTACCGATTCGATTTTTGATAAAAATAAAAGTTATTTTTGGACCGTTGGTATTTTTCAGTCGGTTCGAAAACAATCCGAGTTGACCGGTATTAAAGGCCTACTTCGTCCATGAAATATCGCGTCAATTCGCATTAATGTCGGCAATTATCCGTCTCCCGCGGCGTGACTGCGAATTTCCCATCCGTCAGATGTTTATGAATTTATTTCGAAACGCAAGAGGCTCGGTCACGCCGCGTTTAATGACACATTATGCAAATTAAAGGTCGACGATTCGTGAAACTGGCTACTCGATGTTGAGCCGGCGTTGATCGTTTTCACCGTGGGACAATCTGTCCGGCTTATTATCCGCGGAGAAGTAAATTACGACCACGCACCACCCCGCATTATGCCCTTTTCCCTCCCTTTTATTTCTCCGCGTAGAATCGCGCACGAAGGTAATTGGCGGGTTAACATCGCGGGGCACGTGACCAGACAAAAGTTAACCATAGCTTCCGAACCCGTGAGCCCGTTTTCACCCCTTCTTCTTTTCTTTTCGTGTCCCTGCGCCCACCCCGGATGTGCGTGCACGTCAATTTCACCGCATTTTCCTCCTTTCTTCGTTTAATGGCTCTAATAACGGGTCGCCGGAAAATCACTCGTCGATGACATAGCGGTATAATTTCGGCTCGATTATCAGCGAAATTAAATTACGGATATAATAGCTTTCGTCAACGCCAAATTTCTCACGAGTCAATAAGTGACCGGTGGATGGGAAAATAAGGGAAGAATTTCGAGCAAGGTGGTATAGAAGGGACTATTGGAAAATTGGGGATTTGTATTTTGGAGAGAAAATGGAGAAGTATGGTGGTCAAACTTAACACGTTGGCTGCCGTGGGGGCCATCGGTGACCGGCGACGCGACCAATAGTTAAAATACATAATTAGGGTAAACATCGATACTGATAAATTTCTAAATAATACCATTGTTTCTGTAATGCTTTGAAGAAATTAATGCCACGAGAAATGCATAAAACAAGTTTATACAACTAAACTTATCTGCTGCAAATAATATTTCAACATAATATGCATCGCATAATGAGAAATTCATGTTGGCGCCTTGGGCAAGTCACGTAAAATTCGCGCGGCAGCCAACGTGTTAAACGAGAAAAATAGGGATCTTCCATAGTAAATCACTGTCATTATCGTCTTAATCACTGATCTTCGCGATTTTTCTTTCCATATACGTGTAATCAATCTTTCGATGTCTCCCCTTACTCCATTTTTAAAGTATTCTACTGTTTTTCATCACCAATCACTTAACCCTGGTAGACTTAGTATTAATTAAAAATTAAAAATGGTCATTTAAGTCCTGCACATTAAGATTCAGTGTTAAAATTACTATTATAATAGATAGAACAATTCCGCCATCTTTTAGAAGAGTCGAATACTCTAATTACATGAATCAGCATACGCAACACTGGTACTTACACATATGGTAAATTCCGTAACCATTTTCGATACAATTTCCGAGATTACCTATCTTATTAAAACCATTAAAACCAAATTCGCGAATTCGTATGTAAAAATTCTCCAAATTCTTTCATATCGTCGCCCGCCATTGTTATATCGGATTACAGAGAGGCGCGTAAAAATCCGTACTATCTTCAGTCCGCGAATTTTCCGACTTGGATTTATTCTTGCCTCGACAAATTCGAATATCGCGGATATTTTTGATTAAAATTCCTTCGGAGGTTAGAAATAAAGGGGTATCGCGTGATAATTCGGAAAACAAAACGCGACTTTACGCACGTCGGGACAGCAAGGCGTAAAAATAGCGATGAACCCGTGTTTATTCAAATTCGATTTGGCCCGCGCGAAAGAAGGGCCCGTAGATTATGCGAGAGGCATGCGAGTATCGCGTGCACCGGCCGCTCTCATCAGCTAAGTGCACTTTCATCGCGGCCTCGCGTATAATCGACGTGCGATTTGTTTTAGCAAATGAAACGGAAACGCGGCTCGTCGAAGTCGTTTAATTTCCACGGTATTTACTCGCGCCGCGTGCCGATATTTCACCGCTCGTACGTCTCGCGAGCTCTCTCGCGTATGCAAACGAGGCCGAGCGAGGGAGAGGAAGGTCGCGGAAGAGAACGTGTTCGAATCTCGTTTCCAATTTTCCGATCAGGGTTTCGATTGACGGTTCGGAGCTGCGATATTCGTCGCGGCTGCACCGTGCAGAAGCTAACTGCCGGCGTAGAAAGGGGTGGTTTTTAATGGATTCTTGGCGACTGTTTCGTCTCTGGCCTTTGGGTAGCACGCGACGAGAGAAGTACGGTCTCACGTGCCTTAATCCAATCTACTCGACTGAAAATTCGCCTATAAGAGCTTCACGTGCTAATTATTCCGTCCGTTTATCGTCTCGTTTACGTGGCTTGAATTATACGTGTTGGTCGGTGGGTGTAACAAAGGGCTAGTTGAGTCGCGAAATGCGATCGTTTCCACCATCTTTATGGGATCCTGAAGATCGGACAGATTACGGTCAATCGGGATCCAAGATGGAAGTACTACGATAAATTTATGGAAATATTTTTTGACAGGCGATGATTCGTTGAAGTAGATTTGTCCGGAAATGGTGCAGATCTATAGGTACTCAATTTTAAATATTTCAGTATTAAGTATTAACCTATGGATAATTAGCAATTTGGCACGTTATTCTATTTCAAATTCGCTGGTACATTTTTTACTCTAAGTGTATTGAAAATATATCACATATACAGGGTGTCCACGAAAAATATGTAAGTACAATCGAGCTCTAAGTTGTTCCTCGTTAAAAAAACTTGGAGAAAGTGTAAAATAATTTTTCTTCGTTTGGAACTTATTATTAGTAATTGAGAAAATTCAATTAGAAAATTTGCTCGATAGGTATTAGAAAGACAGGAAATATTTTATTGTTTCAATTATAGAATTGGTAGAACTGTCATCCTTGTCACGTACAAATAGTATTGTTGAGATTAATTAGCTTCTTATTTTACACCATTAATATATTAATCATAATACTTCCCCTGTATGCTCTATCTAAGTAATTTTTTCAAATACCTGTTTTTCCAATTATTTTATTATTTTATTTAGAAATATAATTAATATATTTTTCTCATAAATAGCTATTTTATTTTCCAAGGGATGCTCTATTCCTCCAAAATGAAAAAGAAAATAGAAAGGGTTTGAAAATTTCTCCAACCCTTCAGCTTTTCAGCGATCACCCTGTAATTGTTCCCAAGAAATCACTCGTTTGTACGTATCTCTCAGGTATATTAACCTCCAAATTCATTTTGCTCCAATATTCCTCGTATTCTAACATCATTCCAAATCCACGGTAATCCCATAATCTAAGTAGCAACAAAGCATAGCTCTCGAGTGCGAAATGTTAACACGGCTATCACCGCTCCGCAATAAGCCAACACTGCTATCGGTATCGGAGCCATAATTCATAGATACCCACTCCATGCGGCACGGATACGCAAAAACCCATTGATCGAGCGACTATTCATCGGACGATCGTGTTTCCAAAGAAGGCAAAGATCGAGCGGAAGATAATTAGACCTCTGTCCTCCTCCCCGAGAGGAAGATTCATCGATCTCCGAAGGGGGTGACGCACGGCGCGGCATCGGGTTAGCAACGAGGGTGGCCGACTAATGAATTCTTAGTGTCCGTGCCTCGCTTTCGAGCATTCCCGGACACGCGAGCGTCCCGTGCGCTTCGCGGGGGTTAATTTAATACAGGTAGATTGCCCGCAGGTATCCACCCTAACTTTCTCCGTCTCCACCCTCGCTCGACCGTATCGCCGTGCCACCCTCCGCGTAATATACCGCCGCCACCCTTCGCTTTCTCTCCGCGCCGTTGGTCGCGGAAACGGAGAGAGAAAGATGGAGAGACACGGAGAGTTATCCTGCATCAGCGAGTAATGGGAACAGGAGGACCGTTGAAATAATACGTCACGTTTAAGCGAGATACATCTTAGAGCTCGCGTCGATCGAGCGAGAGAGGGTGAGTCTTTCTTTCACCACGACCGAGGGTCGATGTTCTCTAGTGGCCCGGAGAGCACGTTGTTTTCATTTCCTCTCTTCTCTTCTCTTCCTTTCCTCCGCCAACGAAACGGGCCGAGTTCTGGCCGGCGAGGTGTGGATTTAGGTGAAAGATAAAGAATTTTTCTCGCCGTGCAACTTCTCTCTGACATCCGCGCTCTTTTCTCGAATTTGTCGAGGCGGGGATATTCGTTCGAAATCGCGTTGTTGTTTGGAAATCGCGTCGAAATTAAACGGGAAATGAATATAGGCATGTGCGTATTTCGCTGTCGGTGCAGCGGCTGAATGGGGAAAAGGGCCACGGGAAATATGACCTTTTAATCGTATTTATTTAAAACATACCGGGATTATTATTTTACAATGATGCCGGGATTAAACAAGAACTATGTGCACGCGTTTGTCCCGGGATCCCTCGAGCGGTTAAATTTCCGGGAATATTTTGCGAATTTATTAAGGCCCAGGGAAAATATTACTTTCCGGTTGTATTTATTAAAAAAATATTGAAATTCTTGTCCCATTCGTGCGTTGGAACCGAGCGAGAATTAATTGTACACTCGGGACCGAGTTGTTTAATAATGATCGGTCAGAAATTCCGGAACCTTTTAAATTTTATTATTTATTATATATAGAGTGTACACAGTTCCATGATATAATACGTAAATTTTACTTATTTAGACGCTCGTATTTTCGTGTGAAAGATTTAAGACGACTGG